>NC_045565.1:14864072-14944072 GCF_009819795.1 Aythya fuligula | reverse complement strand
AATAGTCACGTTTAAATGAACACGAGTTTTATTTGGCTGTGATATTTTTCCTAAACGAGCAGCAAATTACTTTGTTTGTTTGTTTGCTTACTGCTTTCGGAAATATACTTCCTCCTAAACTGTTTTCGAATGAGTTTGTCTAGTTATCCTCCTTTTGTTCCGCTGAGGGGGAAGGAAGCGATTAATACACCTAACAAAAACCGCCCTTCTCTTGTAAGCAATTTGATAGATTCCTTTATTGACGTTGCGAGTTTCATGTATGAGTGTCAAGATTTTTGCACCCGTGTTGAAACCCTTTTACCAACAGCTATTTTCCCAAAGTGTCCCCTTTCATGTTTAAGGTGGTTTTCATGCAATCAGCTTTTATTTTAAATAAGCCTTAAGGTAACTTTCTCGACGGAGAGGGCGAGAGCAAGCCAAACGAGTCTGGTGGCACGGCAAAGGCTGGCTGCTTCCTGCGAAGCGCAGAGATTTTTAGTTGCCTTTCACGTTAGTGAGTGTACCGCGATTAAAACCACCAGCCGAAAGCAAGCGAACACGTTTCCTAATTCGTGCACGTGTACTCGACCTAGTGTTTGCTGCCTGCATTTTAAGAGTGAAAAAGAGTCTTTTAGCTTCTGCAACACCTTGGTCTGATCATTGAGGCTCAGCAATCATAAAGGCATCTTTGTGTTTATCTTCTGCGAAAGCCTGGAGGCTACGTGAGAGAATTCATCTAACTCCGCACATATTTGGTTACAGCAATCCTTCAGAAATTAACCATGGCACACAAGTGGAGGCGATCTTTAGCTTCTTCACTTGGATCCAAAAGGCACGTAGTGTTTATTGACAACTTTGTTATGGAAACTGAACTGATCAGCCGGATGCGTCCCCAACAGCGTTAGGAACAACGTCTTGTTATAGAGGCGGAAAAGTTTTAAGGCTAGGGCTGGAAAAGCCACGGGAACCCCAATAATTAACCTCATCTAGGCACCCAAATAATCCTCGAAGTAGTTACAAGATAGCCACGTCGGGGCGAGGGTAGGGGCAGGAAGAAGCGAGCTCTGCATCTTCTCTATCTCCTCGAAACAGCCTAGGTCCACGATCCGAAAAGGTTAAAATAATCTTAATTTTAATAACTATTAGCTTGTTTTCAGTCATCCCTAATGATGCATTTAGGTGTCTTCTAATCCCAGCCGCTTTCATCTTCAGCTTTTTACACCCTAAAATTAATTCCACCTAAAGTACATTTTTCATTTTGTACTGTACTAGCGACGTGCAAATAATTTACATCAGCGTTCATCAGGACTGTCCTGAAGTGATGGATCATTTTGTTGAGTTGCAGTAAAAGTGCAGAATGATCTATAATGATGTAATATATACATTAAAAGGGTGTCTGGATGATCAGAGTTTTGCTAAAAATGTAAAAGGGCTTTTTGATTGATAACAGGGTTGCTGTTTTTCTGCAAAGGCTGTCGCAGGCTGACACAATGCTTGAGTTATTAGGGCAGAGAAGGGCAACCATAAATTTCCAACGTCAGGCAAAAACTCTCTTTATTGTCTATATGATGGATGGGCCTCCGTACTAGACACCAAATACTTCGTATCACCCTTAAATGGGAACACATTTTTCGCGGCCATAATTCATGTTTTTTAAATAGAAAGTTTGAAATGCCTGCCTATATTTCACAATCCTGACATATTTATGAATCACTCCCTGCATGCAAATATAATTATTTAAAGCACCGAGGTGACATATGGGTTAGAAACGTACCAAATGCTGTTAGCGGAGTGATTTTTTTTAATTCCCTAAATTGAACACCGTAGAAATCTCTGCCTGTCTGCTCAGATCAATGAAGTCGAAGGTGAAGTTTTACTGATTTTGTCAGCGCCGCGTACGGCCGCTCGGTTTCGAGGAGGTGAAACCGACCAAACGGGAGCCCGCCGGCAATTCCCATGAGGCCGATGAAGGAGCGCTCCTCCTCCTCCTCCTCCTCCCAACACCCCGCTCCGAGACCCGGTCCCGGCTCCGACCGGCGGAGCCCCGGCTCCCCGCAGCTCTCCCGGGGCCGGTGCAGGGCTCCGGTGCCCCGGGGCCGAGCAGCCGCGCTCCCCGCCGCCTCCCTGCCCGCCGGCCGCGGCGAGCGGAGAAGCCGGCGGCCGCCCCGCGCTTCTTTTGCTTCCCTTCGGGAGCGATGCCGAGCCGCTGCCGGGGCCGGGGCCGGGGCCGGTGCCGCCGGGCAGCCCCGGGGCCGCCGCCACTTCCGCCGGGGCGGGCGGAGCCGCAGCGCCGCGCCCCGCCCGCAGCCCGCCCCCCGGCCGGGACCCGCACCGGGACCCGCAGCGCGGAGCGGGGAGCCCCGGGCGCTGCGCCCCGCAGCCGCTCCGGGCTCTGCTCGGGCTCCTCCGGCCCCTGCCCTGCGCCTTCGTCTGCACTTTATCGCAACTTTGGGTATTTTCGGCAGGGCTCGAGCGAAGCGGGCATCGGAATCGCTTAGCGTCTTGAGTCTTTTCTGCCGTGGACTCGCGTGTGAATGTGTAAAATGTGCGCAGTAGTCCAAACTTACTATAGCAGGCTGACTCTTTGCCCATAAAATGTTAAATCAACCATGACCAGACTCATTTTCCCATGTCAGCCAAGAGGACTCTGTAAATCAACACATTAGGGCTTCGCTGGGTAGGAGCTGCGTGTGCTTCATGCAAAATGGCCCTGACAGCCGCTCTCCTGGTGCCGCGGTTGTCAGCCTGTGCCTGAGTGCGGAATTGTCATGTGGCAGCGGGAAATCTTGCAGGTAGAGTGCAAGTTCATTGGCAAGGCAATATGCAAGAGATCAAGGGCTGGCACTGCAGAAGGAGACGTTAAGGGTTGTTTTACCTTTCGAAGTGATTGTTTTGCTTTTCAGTCTCACAGGTGTTTTGCAAAGCCCATCCCACCCGCTTGAATCACTTAGATGAGTCTGTGCCTCCTCTGAAGGCCCGGTGCAGATGCTTCCAAATATCTCCAGGAGGAGCCCACTTGGCAGCCGTCACGCAAAGCTCGTTTCGAGGTTGTGAAGGAGTGTGATAGCTGTACCCGGAAGGAAATAAGCACTTTGGACAAATATGGCTAGGGAAGAATAGCCTTGGCTAGAGGAGACAGTCCAGGAGCAACCAAGACAACCCCCTCTTTGTTCAAGAAACAAGAAGCATTTTTTTTTCCCCTTACCTTTGAGCAGTGTGCTATGTTCTGTAAAAAGCCTCAGCCAACCAGCCCTTATCTAAACTGCTATCTCTGGGTAAGAGTTCAGACATGGGAAAGCTTATTTCTGGGTGCTAGTAGGTTCAAAGGAAAAGGAGACATAGCACAGCATATAACAAAATAATATAACCCCTCACTGGTCCCAATTGTTACACGCATTGAATCAGATTAGATTCAGATATCAAGGTAGGGCTTTGTGCTGTATTTCACGAAAGGGGCCTCAGCATAGAGAAATCATTATCCAGTGCTCCTTGCTGGATTGCCTCCCACTCAGAGAGGTGACCCAGCTATGACCCAGACTCTGAACAGTTGTGTGTAAATTTAATTTTCAGCATTACATCATTCCAACCGGAATCTCACCTCTTTGCTCACTGTTGTGCTATGTGGCTTACCTGGTGGTAGAGAAAGAAAAGAAGAGGGAGAAAACATGCCAAATATTAGGAAATACAGAGTTCGCGTAAAACCAAACTTAGAGCCACTTCTGCCTGTGGTCTAGTAAGACAAAATGAGTTAGCTGCCACCACTAAGGTGAGAGGAAAAAAAAATCACATGGTAAGTTTAAAAACGTACAACGTGTCAAAAGAAAAGGAGTTTCTAATGGGGTGATGATAGAAAATCTGCTTACAAATTTCCTGTTTAAAAAAAAAAAAAAAAAAGGCAGTAGTGGAAGGTCTGTAGCAGTATTTGTTCTTGGCCAGTACTTTCACTACCTGAGGAGGGGTTGAACAGTGAGAACTTGTTCTTCAAGCTTCAATGTGTTTTCTTATGTGTTTTTTGCATGTTTGTTGTTTTCTCTGGCAAGTTTTTGGAACACGAGTTGTATAGAAAACAGCAAAAACTAAGAAAGAAAATTGTGCATTGTAAAAGTTTCCCTGTGGGAATCATCTGTGTCAGTGAAGATACATTTTTAAGGGAACAAAAGCCAGTCTTCTTGCGAAGGCTGCCCGTTCTCTCAAAAGTTAAAGAGTTTAAGGAGACTAAGAGTAAAAATGAAATAAGCCCGCACCCTTCTTCATCTAATTTTAATTTTTGTTTTGTCTTTAGCAGACCAGAGAGTTACCTGTTAAACCATTTCTTTCCCATATGAAACATATTTATTTTTTTCTGTTTCTTTTTCATTCACAGGAAGTTCATATGCTCAATGGATGACAAAGTAAGGCTGCGGTATGAGAGTGCGAAGAGTTTTTTTCCAGACCAGCTTCATTCAGGTACTCCCAACTCTGATAAATGTACTACCTTTAGTGTCAGGAGCAGAGATTAAAGGCAACAGGAGCTTGGCCAAGGTCACAAGTCCTTACAGTAAATAAGTGGTCTGTTCAAGTAAACTTATTAAATTGTGGCCACAGAAGAACAGAGGCTAGACAGAGTTAGCAGCTCTTAAGTTCCAGTTCCAGGTTTACCATTAACAGCATGCAACTTTATCATGTAGCTTTGTATCTGTAAAATGGGGTCCTGCTATTTAGTTATCAATTACAAAGAGTTTTAATGAGGATAAAATAGTAAATGCTTTAATGCGTTACCATGTCATAACAGAGTCAAGAACTTAATCTCATATTCCCTAAAGCAGTGCAGTATCACAATGCACTGTGTCTTTCTGCATAATAGTGAAGTTGAATCAAGAATCATCTTGTTCCTGTTTTGGATGCTGTGCTCTCTTGTCATAATAAACAGTGTTATTTCATATGCCAGTGCTGCCCCAAGTTTTATGTTTTGCATTACTCAGGGACCAGAAGCAAACATGCTTCGAGGTTTCTCTTTCCTCCACTGATTTTTCCAACTCATGAAATGATGTATAATAGTATGTGTGTGTAATTATGAGATTTATTTGGTCCTTTGAATTAGTAGCTGCCACACATTTCTATAATATTTGAAGTTAGTGGTCTTGCAGGTTTTTTTTTGTTGTTGTTGTTGTTGTTTTTAGATTTATGCAATATGGTTTTATTATTATTTTAACTGTGACCTTGAAATCATGAATAGACTTCATGCTACTATGACAGAGGTACAAATGGTATCATTATGTAGCTTTGGTTGTCTTGTTTGAATGTTATTAATATACAAAGGTAAAATCAATTAACAAAACACCCTTTTTGAAATGTAATTTATTAACTCTGTATTAAAGTATTCTTCGGTTGAATAGCTCTAAGACAGAGATAATATAATAGCGTTGTGGCTACTTCAGTTATGGCTTGCTTCTTCTCTCCTTGGACTAAAAGGCAAAATTTTCTCATTTACTTATACGTGAATAGAATTGGACTGTGGTAAGCAGCTGTTTTAGTTCAGTAATCACCCATTGTTTCACTTCCACGTTTTTATCATGATCTCAGTGGGAAAAGCAAATTTAAGTAGGATGCTTTTATAGGTATGATAGGTTTTTAATATGTTGATAAGAAAGAAGAATAGTCGAGCCCAAATTATAATATCTAAAGAGCACAGTAAACATTACAACCCAATTTAAAGTACCATAGAGATGCTTCAGTTTGGTCTGTTGGTATCCATTCATATCTGTTATTGTTAATAATAATAATAAACCATATTAATAAACTGGGTAGGGGGGGAATAAGAATCTGATGACATTTTTCCTTCTTTGCTGTGAAAACTATGAAGAGTAGACAGGATTTTTTTAAAAGACTATATATTTATAACTACAGCATTCACATAAACTGCTGCGTGTTCTGCAGCAGGCGCTTTACAGGGGAGGTAGAAGCTATTCTTGGCAAGAACTGCCTACTTCTTTAAAGGTGCCTCTTAAACTTGCCTGTGCAACAAGGACAAAGAAAGAAGGTTGGCATGGGGCTCAGTTGTGGGTATGGAGATAAGTTGACTGTGATTTTTTGGACCAATGTTTGAAATTTTTGTGACTCGGAGTGAAAATCCCTGCTACTTGCACTAATAAAGGACAGGATTAGTTCAGGTGGGTTCTAGGTGAGCAACCCGGTGTAACCAAGGAGAAGGTTGAAAGGAAATATGTTCCTTTTCTATAGCAGTATTGTGGTTCTATTTATATGTTTATGCTGGAGTAATGAAAGCAATAACATTTTTACTGCAAACAGTAAATAATCATGGGATGCCAAGATACTCTACCCTGGGTTGGGTATATTTATGTTTATAGTGTATATATATATATAAAAGTATTACCTCTTGGAGTGGTGTTTGTCTGAAAATGGCTTGGTATCTTTTACACAGTCTTGGCTGCATGTCTCTAGATAGATCAAATGTTTATCAGTAATACTCTTATGTCTTCCCAGAAGGCCAAGGTATGCCTTTCCCATGGAATATTATGAGGTGTCTCAGGAAAACAGAAACAAACAAAAAAAACCCTGCAGCCTCCACAGATTCATCCACTTACCAGTCCTCGTCATGGGTACTAAAATATGAGTATGGATTTGTTGCGCTGGGGGCCTTTCTCAGGCATTGTAAGGCAGGGTGAATTTCATCTTTGTAAGATTAAAAACTGAAACAGACTCCCGAAGTATAGAAAATTAATTTAACAGTTATAAAGACGTCAAATTGATGACACCAGAGGATGAAGTGCAGAATGTCCTCCTCTGCCTTGCCAGAGTAATTAGAGAACAGTTCATTCATATCCTCTCTGTTGATTCTGCAAAAATACCAGTTGCGTGACTGGATTTCTGCAACAGAGATGCCCACTAATTCTTCTCACCGATGACCTAACAGCCAGTGTGTGGTCACGTTGTTGATACAGACTTTGACTTCCATCTAAATAAGACAGTGGCTACAGGCTCCGTGTTTCATTTTCTGGAAGTAAAGTTACATGAAATTTTTGTGCCTGCTCATATACTTTTTTTGCTTGTTTTGATTCTTTGTCCTTTAGCGCTGAAGATTTTTAGTTCACCTTTAAGTGACAAGTTCAGATATGAACATCTCAACTTTTATCAGTTTGGGTCAAATCACAATATGAGCTTTTTGGATTAAAAATGGTTAGTCTTCCAGCATTGCACTCCGTATAAATAAAATTGCCTGAAAATATCTACCATAATCTAATCTCTGATATTCTGGTACATGCTACATACTATCCACTTTAACATTTTCTAAAACTTAAGTGAATATCTGCTATCACTGTTTAATACAAATAGTTCTGAATGATTATAAAAATATTTAATGCATAATGCATATCGCTCAGGTGTTATTGTCAGTAATGGATGAGGAACAACGTTTGGATAATTTATAAAACCAGACAAAAACATTTTTCAGTAGTTAGTGTTTTCAAGGTGTTGGTTTCTAATAATAACATTTTGGTCATAATACCTTTTTAACATAATTTAAACTACTTTACTTATGCAAATTGGTGAACTAACTTGAGTGCTTTTATGCTACCTGAAACACTGGAAGTCTCTTGCATTATAGAAATGTGTATAAAAACAGTTTAACTCTTTTGCTTGCTTCAAATCAAACCATAAAACAGATGACAATTTTTCTTGGTTACAAAGTAAAGAAGCTTTCCCCCTCACACCTTCGTGTGATTTGTGACGTGCCAAGGAGGTGGTGAGGATCTTTAATAAGTGAGTTAGTAGCCTTTACTTTTTTAGCACTTTGACTTATTTTGAACCAGCAAATATAGCAAAACTATCAGGTTGTAAGGGCAAACAGGTAAGAAATGGGAGCTGAGGAGATCAGGCCTGCTGGAGGTAGCCCAGCCCTATGCTGAGGAAGAGTTTCTAAGTAGCATACAAGAAGAGGTGACATGATGGCACCTTAACAAAGCTGGTTCTGGGCACAGGAACAAGCAACTCAAAGGAGAAACCCTGAAAACCAACTACTTAAAATCTAGGAACATCTTCAGACCACTTGGGCAGCTCTGCATGGGTATCTACACTACACTGAGCTGCAGTGGGTTTCTGACCTGAAGGCCATTGCAGGGCTGTCTGGATTGCTCAGCTTTTCGCTTTTGGGCCTCTGTGTCAGGTTGGGTGAGTGTAGAAACTGAGCCTCCAAAGTCCTCTTGGGAGAAAAGGAGGAGGTGCCATTTTCTGCCTGTCTTGTGTTTCCATGTTATTCATGGGATGGAAATTCCAGGATGAGACAAGAGACCAGCTTGGGTAAGTGCCCTGATTTTATTATACCTGCTCAAAGTTAGGGAAGGAAGGATAACATGGGAAGCTTGTAGGGAATCTATGCTGAATGGCAGTGGACAGCCAAGCAGGAGGTGCCCATCACAGAAACTTTGTCTTCAAAGGCCAGAAAGGGCTTCAAGAATCCCTTCATTCCATATCAACCACAGTGATGAGGAAAACAAAGACCTCTTTAACCGATGCTTTTGCAGACTTTGCTCATTACTGTGTTGGGTCTGTCTGAGCTGGAGTCACCTTTTCCCTGCAGCAGCCCGCACAGTGCTGTACTCTGCACTCGTAGCTGGAACAGCGCTGATCTCACTCCAGTGTTGTGTCTATTGCTGCGTAGTGCTGGCACAGCATCAGGACTCCTTCCAAGCCCCCAAGAGCCAGCGGATGGGGGTGGGCAAGTGATGGGGAGGGGACATCGCTGGGGCAGCTGACCTAAACCAACCAAAGGGATATTCCGTAACACCTGATGTCACACTCAGCAATAAAAGGGGGGGCTCTTGTGGGGGAGGGGGCTGTTCCTCCTGAACAACCACTACGCGTTTGAGGCCCTGCTTCCCAGGACGTGGCCGAACACCGCTCATTGATGGGAAGTAGAGAATAATTTTTTTCTCTCTCTGTGCTTCCGCGCAGACTGATTGCTTCTTTTGTCTCTGTTTTTTCCTCCCATTCCCTTTCCCTTTAATTAAACCTTCCTTATCTCAAACCTCGAGTTCTCTGTGCTGTATTTTCTCCCCTTTCCTCTTTGAGGAGAGGGGGAGTGAGAGAGCGGTTGTGGTGGAGCTCGGCTGCCCACCTGAGTAAAACCACCACAATTACTTGCGTAGTATTGACTGCAGTATATGCCTATACACCAGTAGTGACAGCTTAGCTCATTAGTGGCCAAGAGCAGGGCATGCACGCTCAGCAAGCGGTATTGTACACGTGCCATCACTAGTTCACAGTGTGCTCACAACCCAGACTCACTCTGAAAAACATCTGCATGTGGCCGTTCACATTTGTGTTCCCACTAGCAGATTCCTCACCTGTATCAAATTTCCTAGCACCATTTTCAAAGTGGTTCCACAAGGGCGGGGAGGATAAGTCCTATCTATTCCTTGTATTTATTCCTGGACATAACAACTACAGGTGGCCAGAATTCAGATTAAGCTTACATGGGGACACACAGAATTCTTCCCTCCCTCTGGCATCCCTCTCATGCCTTTTCCTCAACTTTGTGTTTCAGTCATATACAGCTCACTAATGCAGAAGATTGTGTTTCTTTCCTGATTCTGCCACCCTAACTTTGAAAGCACAAGACCCAGCACATTCCTGCAGTCCCTTCAGTAACATGGATGGCCCATTCACAGGATTGGGAAGGTCACTGATAGTTTCTGGTGTGTAGTTTCTGGATGTAATGCACATTCATGTCTAACGTTTTGGATACGCTAGTATTATAATTCCTTGCTTGGAATTTGCTTGGGAAGAGAAGGTACTCATCTGTCCCTGTACAAAGCTTCTCAATAAAATTGGACATGGCGTTCACTACTCCTGTAGTGATCAGTGTAAGCCAGGAAGATTATAGATAGATATCTCTTGTATTCATGCAAATAAAAGAGCCTGTGGGTAATGACATGACTTTAAGTTCAGGCTATGCTGGGGCAGAGAACTGATGCTACAGACTTCCTCTGACTAATATTCCATGGTGAAAAAGCTGAGGCTGCCAGGCACCACCATGTTACGGCTATCCTCTAGGTGTCCTCTAACAGATTTCTGGAACACTGGGAGCTGCCACTAATTAATTAATTGATACATTGGGTGCAGACTGCTTTTACAGAGTGTACCTGAGAAGTCATGTCAGACACGAAGCATTGATTAGGTGATTACAGTATATGCAGAGTGCTAGAGTGGCCTGTGGCTGGAGGTGGGAAGGGGCAGTTCTGGAGCCAGTTTGGAGATCAGCCCATCTGCATAAACAGGACTTGGAGCTAGGATTTTCTCCCTGATAGATGGACATTATAGATGTACTCGAGTATCTGGCTCAGACCCTCAATGACAATTATAGTGACTGTAAATGAAAAGAACATTAAGCATGCTAAGTCAGGCACGGAAAAATGAGGAAGTGCCAGAATGGAGGTTGCCTCTGCAATCTTGATTCTCTCTGTTTAGTGCATAGATGTGGTGACAGTCTTGATGATGATAGAACATCAAGATCAAACAATATCACCTCTGTGTGATCCCTGTCTCATGTGGTGCAAAGTCTGCAAGAGAGTGAATGCCAAGGGACCGTAATTTGTCACTGAGCCCTCTGAGAGGAGTGTTAGTATAAAACCAAGATAGCACCAGATAGCAAAGTAGCATGTTTTTCCTTCACAGACACAGAGCATGCTCAGTCTGATATAAAATAAGAAATGTTGTTTCTGTATCAGATTAGAGGCCTAAAAGCAATAGGGATTATAATTTAAGGTAATAAAGTACACGTTTAAACCAGCCAATTTTGAATTCAAGTAGTTAATTTTGAAAACATATAGAAAAAATACCCAGTTATGGTTACTGGTACAGGTTACATTTAGGATATGCACCTGGAAACATACTGGTTTACCATTGTAATCAGTGACAGTCAACAGTAATTCAGAAACAGGATAAATAGGGTGACCTTTCTCTAATCTGCATACTAAAAACAGAATAGAGAATTGAAATTAAATTATTTTCTAGTGGCATTACACTGACAAGTTTGATAGAATTAATGTGATACTATACAGTTAGGTCAATTGGGTATCTTCATTTTTAATGCACAAATGAGGATAAAGGAGGCTCAGCCTGTTCTGATGTAGCCAGTTAAGAAAAGCTCTCCAAAGCTGAGGTCTCTTCTGTTCCAGATGCTTACTGTGTCTTGGGAGGTGGGGTGAAGCAAGACTATTATGGAGTATGCTTATATGCTCCTGAGTTTTCGTTGGTCTCCATGACCACCACTTGTGAAATCTCTTGATCACATGTATTTATTTACCTTTCTTAAGCAGGTTTGTAACACAATAGTTTGTTTAACAAGAAAAGGTAAAAATTCTATAAAGTCCCAAACTTTTGTCCATTATTTTTGCCTTTACTCTTCTGAGATCTTCCATCCTGCAAGAGGGAAAAGGCTTTTAATTTTTTATTACCGATAGAGAAGCAATTGCGATTCTTGGGTTTTATCCCCCTTCCTGAGCAGTATTAGCAAGACAGCTAACCTTTCAAGCTATCCTCAGTGTAACTAACTGTAAAATTGGGATATTAATGCCTAACTGAGATAGGTAGAATAAGGCTTAATTGATTAATAGATGTAAAATGTCATGAAATTTGAAGGTGAATGACACTTTAGAAATGTTAGGTATGGCTTTCTTTATATTTTAAAATAACCAGTATAAATAACACTAAGAATCGATCATTATGAACATTTTTTTTACAAACACATTTACTTATCTCTCCATTGAAAGACAAATTATAATACTGAACAGTGAATGCAATTTGAAACAGACAGAAAAGTAGAAGGAAATTAACATGCTTGTCTATTCACTAGAAAAAAGATGAACACTAATAAAATCTCCCTCTAGATAAAACTTTGGAAATGTTATTTTCTATACATGATTTTATGAGCCAGTATGATGCCAATACATATATTCATGTGAGCACCCATTAAGTTTAAAATAGAATCTCCAAAATCTTTCAGTGGACTTGTCAATGTCTTCTTTTTGCTCATTTACCTATTTACTTTTGATGAACATTTTAGTCTTTGCTTTTCTGCTTAGACAGAACTATTTATAATTAGTACTATACAACAGATATTCTCAAAGTTTTCAGGTAAGAAAAGATTTCCAGACCTGTGGTTATCTCCTAATTGGATCTTTTTTTCTGTCTTTGACAGTATAGACAGTTCTCCAGCTTCATTAACATATGCATTTTTTCATAATGAAAAATTAATGGTGGGGAAGGATTGAATTTAATTTCTTGTTCTCTTTTAATACAATTTAACATATTGAATAACACCATGCTGCTGCATCTGTGAGGTTGTTTCACCAGAGGGATTTTTTTTATTCACTTTATGAAGAGTTTAATGTTTTTTTCAACCCAATTTTAAGTCAGATTTGTTTTAAGTATAAGATTGAGGAGAAAGGAAGAAAGGACCCAGGTTATCTGGGTTAGGTCCCAGGTAGTCAGGATTTTCCACAATAGGCTTCACTTGGTGTGTCTAGGCTGCTTTATCTGCTTCATACATGTGTATGAAACTGCATTTTGAGTTTATGCAGCTTCAATGGCACATCTGGGGTGCCAGAGAGCCAGAAGGCTGGGTGAAACCTTTACCAGCCGTGTACCGCCAGCAGCATTTGAATCAGAGGGCATGTTCTCGAGTGAAGACAATAAGGTTTTAATTCCTGAAAAGGTTAATAAATTATCAATAAATATTTTAATAGGTGGCTAATGAATTGACATAGGGTTAAACAAGCCAACAGACACGGATTATAGCTGTCCATGACTGCTACTGCTTAACTTCATCTTCAACACATGGATTTCAAGCCTGTAAAATTTTGTAGATTCTTTACTTACCAGTTAGCACTTTGAAAGCTATTTACAAATAGATCCTTCTTACAAACTCACTGCTTAATGTCTGTTTCTTTCTTTTTCTTGTTTTGGTAGGGAATTCTAAGACAGCTGACAAACTGGGAAAAAATGTTAGAAACTTGGCTGGCTAATCTGGATATTTCTGTCCCTTCATCATGAGAATTAGCTGTGCATATTTCTCAAGAGTTTTGAGCTGAGAATAAAGTATTTTTTGTTAGTTAGTGCCAGTTCTCTAAGAGCTCATTTTTTTTGCAAGCTGTGTTTTATTCTTCTGTCCTGTAGTCCTGATCCATGATGATATTTGTCATGATAGCTTCCTTTTTGCTGGCTTCTGTCACATAAATTGAGTTACTCCACCAAAAATATATATTTTTTTCCTCAGAGACAGAGAGGAAAACAAATAATTTTCAAAAGCTGTATGAATAATAATATTTAAACTTCCCGAACTTTTTTCTTTGGCTTGATATAATTTTTTTTGGTAGTGTTGCTGTGACTGAATGCTAAAAACACAGTGTCATATGTGACTATATCTTGCTTAATTTTCACTTTTAATTACAGAATTCACCCAGCATTGTTCTAACAGGGTACAGAATCTTCAGTAAGTGAGCCAAGTATAGCACAGTAGTTTAACATGCTACATAATCATGTGAGCTATTATGTCACCCAGATCTACAGCCATAACCCTTACAGAGAAAACTGAAACCAGAACCCTGTCGTGTTTTTTTTTGTGTTAGGAAGCTGATGGTTTTGAAATATTCTACATTGTCAACTTTGAAATTGAAGACCTTACACCATCATTGTAATGCTATTTCAGTTTTGGTCTGGAGACAAAGCCTGGGAGAGTTTTAAGTGGCTTTAGCCTTTATGTCCATTTTATGTCCATCCAATCAATGCCTTTTTTTTTTTTTTTTTTTTTTTTTTTTTTTTTTACCCCAAATATGCTAACTCTGGTATCTGTTTCTACGCTGATTTTATGATAAAGACATTTCTCAACTGGGACTGAAATACTTTATTCCCAATTAGTTTTATGTTATCTTACACTGTCAGCTAACAGTACCTTAAGCTTTGCTCATCTGACTGCAATTCCAGCAAGAAACCTAAGTGTGAAAAGCTTTATATTATTTTGTTAACAGTCCATCTTTACTTGAGAGCAATAGTTATTAATCTGAAGCTCTGTGCTGTCCTCTTGTGATTGTGGGAATGGGTCCCAGTATTACAGCCAAATATCAGCATATTTTTGGATATTTTTATATGTAGAGTCAAGGTTGGAATTCCCAGATATAAACAAGAATTTCCTTAAGTTTAGTATTGGTCTGTCTCTAATATTCTCTTCAGTGTAAACTGGAAGTCTCTTTATTTTTTACTCTGCTCTTGCTTCTGTGTTTCTCACTGGAGAAAGCTTATCTAAATATTTGTTTGTTACTGAGAGCTTGGAGACTAAGACTTAAGGTAGAGCTTATGGCGTACCACTCAGTCCTCAATGAATGAGGTATTACATTGGCTCAGCTTCTTTCTTCCTTTTCACTTTCATCTTTCCTAGGAAAGGGGATTATATATGTTATGGGATTTGAAGGATTTCTATATTAGTGTATTTGCATGCAAAGTCAGGAAGAGAGGAGTAAAACTAAGTCCCAGCAAGAAGATTGGGAAGAGGCAATAAACTAAGCCATCTTGATATCCCTTGCATTTTCTCTCATTTCCAAGGAGTGTAAAACCTGTTTCTTGTTATGTTTATATGTCTCTGTATTAATTGACAATATATTGCTTGCAGAGACTGTATGTCTGTAACGTTCAGCTTTCAGCTCTTCCATCTTGCATCATGTGTTTGTGTGTTCTCTTCCTAGCGATGTCTCCAGATGATGCAGAATTAATGCTAGTTGAACTATATTTATCCCTCCTCGCCCAGAAGGATGGGTGGATGAAAGTAGTGAGTAATGGGAAAAGTTGCTGTTTAACAAACTGCAGAGGATGATGCGTTTTGTTTGAGCTCTGTTCTTTCATAGCTATCCAGATTGTTAGCAACTTCCATACGTTTCTGTGGGAATTTTTGGTACTCAAAAGGTATAAAGAAAAATAGCCACTATTTTTTGAACTGAGCAATAGGGAGCTAAAACTTTTGTTCCTTCAGATACCGAAATTATTCCATATTGGCCTGTAATATGTTGACTTCCGGTTGGGCTGTATACCTGCTTCCTGATCTCTTTTCAGCAGCAGTGTCACATGTTATCTGTGTGGAAAGCTGTGGTTTTGCTGTCTGCCTCTATAACCAGCTCAAAGATGTAAGATTAAAAAATGGGGCCATGTACATAGATGCAAAGCCAGAAAGGAACCTGTTTGCTAATGTTAGGTATTTCCACACCTTGGCTCAAGCTCCTTCCTGACCACACAACCTTTCATCAGGGTAAAGGCAGGCAGAGAACTCCTTCCAACAGGTATTTTCAATAGTATATACTCATTTAGAGAATAGGTCTCTCTTACGCTACAGTGATGTTGGCAAAGTACATTGCAGATTGTGTCTCTGTAGATTCATCCAGGTGAAAACAATTCCTTCTGAAGCAAGCAAGCGACCAGTCAAAAAACCCCATCCCGGCTGGTCTGGTATTTCAGTTCTACAGTGAACTACTAGGACAGCTAGAACAAGAGACATCATCCCAGCTACAAGCTTCTCTGGCCTCTGCAGCCACTTCCTTTGTCATTGATCTTTGTCTTCAAGCATTTCTGGAAATAATTTGTTTTATCTTTGGGTGAGAGGCAGTCTCTGCCCCAGATATTATGATGGAGACCTGGAACAAAAAAATACCTCACTGAACTTTCAAAAGCTCAAACCTGTTATTTAGAACTGCAGTGTTGGATGGCCTCAAATGAGATTTTATCATAGGTTTAATCCTATTTTTTTTCTTTTTTTTGCCCAGCTCTGATTGTTGCATTCTTATGACCAAACAAGCATTGATGCACAAAGATGTACGGTTGCTTCACTGTTGCAATTTACTTTCCCATGATAGTGCAGCCAGCCACTGAAATTCACATATACATAACAGATTGTAAGGAAGCACGGCACTTCAGGTTTGTTGGGAATCAGTCATCTTGGGCTTCAAAAAAAGAAAAAAAAAACAAAAACAAACAAAACAATAAAAAAAACCTCTATGTATGTGTGCAACATATAATTACAAGAGAAGTATATATAATGCAAGACACTTCCAGTGTTTCAGTAGCAACAGCTTTCCAAACAAACATTACTGAATACTTTCCAATAAAAAAATTCTTATGATCTTTATTTAAGTGTTTCTGTGCCTGCATGGCTAGCAATAGGCCTTTGAAAACTTGGCAAGGAGGATAATCCCGTTCATTCTTTTTTGTTTGGCTTTATGGAAAAACAAACAAGAAAACATTTAGATTGCATGAATTGTAACCATATAACCATAAAAACCTAATTTCTTGTCTTTGGTTCACGCTATATATTAAGTTTTGGCAACATTTAAAAATCCTTCAGTAATCTACAGATCTTGTGGATGTCCTGTGTCAGCATTCTCTTCTGTGTGCTATGTACTCTAGGTGGGCACAGAGAATAACTGCCTTTCAACCTTGAATGTTTTTTTTTGCCTGCAAGCACTATCCACTGGGAGCAAAGAAATGATGGTTTCTACACTCTCCTCTTTTCCTGACCAGAAGTAATATTTTTTATTATATAATGCCATTGTTCACTTACATCGAACAGGCCAAACCAAGACAGAGTATTGTCTACAGCGATGGTATCAACCTGGGTCTTGGGAGGAGATGTAGGTTCAGTCCTAGCTGGCCACAGGTATCATAAGTATTTATACAAGTAAATCAGCTTTTCTTTGCCTCAGTTTCCTTGCTGTAGCCTAGGAAGAAGAGGATTTCTCTATTTCCTGGTGTAGGTTGAGAATAAATGCATTCAAAAATACTCGGTGTTCTGGTAATATATAGCATTAAAGAACTTAGTGGTATTTTACCTGGTTGAGTTAAATTTACTTAGCTCTGTTCATTCTATAGCCTAAAGGAAACAGAGTCTTGCATATTAAAAAAAGAAAAAGGTCCTGTATCATAACAAACACTTTGAGAAGGTAAATTGTGCAATTAATTGTTACTATGTCTTAGCTGTTGAACACATCTCTTATTAAATGTAATTCTAGCCTAATAGCTATAGTGTACTATATAATATAAGGGATTTTAATTGTATTTGGGCCATGCTGTGGTGGACAAAACTGTCATTAACTTTTGTGGAAGCCAGATTACAGGATAAAAATGTCAGGAAAGGCTTTTTTTTTTTTTTTTTTTTTTTTACCCTACTGTCTTCAAACCTTTTAGGCTGTTATGTTTTTTTTTGAAAACCTTTAGCCTATAGTATGTTGAATTGTTGAATTTATAAAGACTATATGCAAAGTTATATTAAAAGAATACTAACAGGGTTACAACGTGAAGCTTTCCAAAGATGTCAGGAGATGCTGAACTTCAAGGTGCTTTTGCAATTAAACAGTGAGTGAACTTCTGTCAGAGCTGTCTTCATTCACAATCACCATGTATCCTCACTGTGTTCATACCACACTGCTGCCATATAATAAGAAAATAATAATTAAATATATCCTGGAGGTGTTTGTAGACAAAATTCTGCTCTGCATGCAGACAGGAGGAATCAAAGAGTCAGACTCTGATTTAGGGTAGAGTGTGAAGATTGTGGCAAAAGTGTGTAACAATAAGATCTGGGCCATTCTCAAAGCCCTGAAAACTTTCTGCCATAAGATCTAGCTGCTGTGTAGTAATTGTAAATGTAATATGTAATCCTCTAGAACTTAACAGCAGTTTGTCACCAGTTTCAGTGCAGTGCTAGCCCTTCTCTAAATGGAGCAGAAGGGCAGAAGTCACTTAGTGTATGTCTGCTGCACTGCACAGGGCTACTGCATAGGAGGGAACAGCTCCTTGACCCACAGAAAGTTTGGACCTACCTTAGAATCCGTAATTCTTACCAAATGACCTTTCCCCTTATTTAATGGAATTAGGGAAGAACTGATCAAAGATGCAAGAGATATTCATATGAAACATTCTGAATTGGACAATGTGGTTCTCTGTGGTAGGAAAAGTTAAAAAAAAAAAAAAAAAAAGTTAACCCTACTTTCTGCTGTAAGATTCTCCAAAAGAACAGAAAAATGTAAATTGAGGCCATTAACTAACAGTATCAAATTCAAACCAAATTCAAAAATGCTATATAGGTACATGGTAGTACCTATACTGCATATTGCAGTACATATTGCAGCTCTACCACTTTTAATTGTCTGCTTTTCTGGACAAAAAGTGTCCTGCAGTCTTTCAGACGTGCTATGGATATGCACTTCTGAGAAAACCAAACCAAACCAAACCAAACCTCTAATTTTAATTCATCAGCAGAAAGAAGAAGAAGAAAAAAAAAAAAAAGAATTCAGATGTTCTTATCCTCAATTTTTAAAGCACTTTATCACACTGTCACAACAATATAGTTAAGAAAATGTGTACTAGTGTATTGAACATACATGCGTAACTTGCTTTTCAGATCATTTTAACTTATTATTAGCTGTTACATGTCTTTATAAGTGAGAATGTAAGAAATAGTATGGAGACAGGAGAGAAAAAAAAAGCTTAATTTCTAGCAGTTCAGACTAGGAATAAAAAGTAAGGTCATCATTACTGTATTTCTTTCTGTCCTTGTCAATGAGATTAAACTATGTACTTTGTTGCATTTTGTCTTCATTGCATCATGCTTATTTTATTCTTGTTTGTTTCGTAGCAGAGAGTCCTAGTAATGCTCTTTCCTGGGAGACGTTTGAAGTTATTAGTGTGGACATTAAACACCATCTTTAACTACTTGGGGTTAAAAACAATTGTAAGTAAAGCTATGCATGAATAAAACCTTCTTCTTCCTTTGGTAATACTGACAAAAATGTCTGCACTACAGTCTCTTTCATGTAAATTGATTCAGTTTGGAATATGCATTGTATTGCTCTGGAAACTTTTTGAGAAAACATTTTCATCATGAGCATCAACAAATGTGTTGTATTGGTAAACACTGAGCCAAATTTTCTGATGGTCAAATTGGAAGAATATTGTGAGAATATTGTTTTTAGTTGAAATTACACAAACAAACAAGCAAACAAAAACCAACAACAGTCAGAAAATTTAATTTGTTCACAGCACACCATTTTGTCAGGTGGAATTGTAGGGTGTTTTGGAAGACAACAGGTTGTTGCTTGAGGTATTTTGGCATGTAAGATGATTTTGTACATGCACGTGCAGACATACATAGTGTGCCATAAGATGGAAAACCATTTTGGTTAGCATATTGTAAAGGATTTTAGCTAATAAAACATTCAAGATTGTTACTTTTTCCTCTTACACATCATACCTTCAACAGACCTTCAAATTAGGAAAATACCTCTGTACATAGGTTTCATATAAAATGACATAATTTGTTTGGTGCTTGGTGCTGTGCTAAATTTTCTGGTATGTATTAGGTAATTATTTGAACCAAATGGTCAACGAGATTTCAAAATTGTAGCTGTGTATACATTTTAGGTTCATGACTGCTAAAATGGCATAGAGTTCTGTCACCATGTGCAGAACACAGAAAAAGGGATAGGTCTGAATGCTATCTGTCATGCTCCCAATACACTACTTCCTAGTTGTTTAGGGCCTGGATTATGGGTATTATTTTATTTTGAACATCCTCTGCTTCTTATTCGAGGAATGGGTCTGCTCAATTTATGATATATATATATTTATGTGTATGTAAAATTATATATACTAAGCAGATTGGTGTAACTAATTGGATGTAGTTTTACACAAGAAAAAAATATATTTTTTGAAAAGGTCTGTGTTGGTTTTGTCTGTTTGTAACTCATGTTAAACACTACTGAAGTTTTAGGCAAAGCATTGCCGAACATTTAAGGAAACTCAATTTGAATGGCTTGTACAGAACTGCCATTTTCTGCTTCTAGCTGTGCAGTGAAACACTGATAATTAAATAAAATGTGTTTTTTATATTGTGTGTATACACAAACTGTAAAAAAAGACATTCAAAGGTCAACTAAGCTCCACTGTCATAAATTATTTCAATCTGAACAAAGAATCCTTACAAAACTTTCAGCTTCTAAGCAACCACCAATAAAAATATATTCTGTAAGTACAAATTTAGTCCTTTAAAGCTTTACTCATGTAGGCAGCTCTATCAAAGCTAAAGAAAACATTCAGATGATTCAGGTTGTGCAGGGCCAGGACTCGAGAAGGTAGCATTTTGCGATGCTCAAAAGAATAAATATATATTGTAAGGTGAAAGAAAAAACATTCTAAAACCAGAGGAAGCTTCATAATGATCTGGAATCTGAGCTATAAAATGACGCTGATGATCAACAGGCTCAACAGCTAACAAAAGCCTGCCTGTATTTATGTAACAGTGTAATGTATTTTAGCTTCATAATAACACGAGGCAATAACTAATGAGCACATTGACTCATATATTTGAAATCTAAGACAATGTTTTAACTTAGCTGCAATTTCAGATGAGATATTCCAAAATACTCCTTCAGTGGTAGACAGTCGCAGCTGTGAGTCTTCCTTTTGAAAATTACGTGCAGGTGATAGGTGCATAGAAACTATGGAATAAAACAGAGACTCCAAAAAAATAAAGTTTGAGAAAGTTGCCCGTCATCAGATAGGAAGTTAGCAGCAGAATTATCACTTTCAAGATATAAGTTTTCAAAGTCTAAGGAAGCATCATAGCAAGACAGTCATGTCTCCTCTCCATTCCTCTGCTACAGAGATCTTATTTTTCACTTCCTCTACAGTATAATAGGCCCATTTTGTCATTGTGGTCGGTAGCACTCCCTGTTTGTTACACACCACAGGATTTGGATCTATTATTTTGTCCATGACAGATAATAATCTAGGCCATGTCTACACAAGAAAATGTTGAACTGGTTTTAAAAGAATGATTATAAGCCGGATGCACTTAAAACAGTTTGCCACCTCCTTAAATTGTTTTTGTAATTTACGAAATTCAGCTAAACTGATTGAAGAGATGATAAAGTCAATTTCAGTCACCTAGTTTGGGGAGCGGGACCTGCAACTTCTCCCTCTAGACAAGGTCTTGCCTAGTAAGTAGGAGGATCAATGGCAGGTTAATGCAATTGGCAATGTAAGGAGGTGGAAAAAACAGACTCGTTATTGTTTGTCTGTGCTATTTGGTAAACTATTCAGGCAGGATTTCTTTCTTCAGAGATCTCTCTAAAGTGACAGCTAGCACTCTACTAAAATTAATACTAATAATATGGATAACGATGTGCTAAATTGTTTTCAATATAATTATTCCAATTTTACAGGAGCATAGTATTGAACTGATTTTACTCCATTAAGACAAACACAGCTGACTATATCAGGAGGCCACTTTGTGCCTTGAGTTATATCTGTTCGTTCTGATGGGAATTGCATGCTTGTAACTAAAGGAGAGATAAAAAGAGGTAGATACAGAAGAGTAGACTGTATTGCTTTGTTTAAATTTACAGTTCACATAGCACTTGTTTTTCTTGGCGTATGTTTTTTGCTACATGATCTAATAAATAAACACAGGCCCTGATTGTTTGAGGCATGCTGAGTGATGACCTGAACTAGCAAGTACGCCTTGATGGAAAACTCTTACATAGAGAAACAGAACTTTTATTCATTAGTGTAGGATCTGCTTATTTGCTGCGGATGAAGGGTTTGATTCTTCTTGGTCTTTACTATGTAAGGAAAATTAGATCTATGCGAAGGAAGGGAGTCATTTGTTCACCGATTGTGTTTTGATCTTTTGCATGTTGGCCTCTTTCTACATTCATGCAATACATGAAAATATCAGGGGGTGCACAGTGGTGGTTTTTATTTATTTATTTTCCCCCGGGCTCTTAGCCCCGTGTTTCCTGCCCAGCAGTCAAAGGCAAGGATGGCCCTGGAAGAAGTGTAATGCCACAGCTGTACCATGAATTTATTCTGTCGATAGTACGAGGCCGAGCAAGTACTGTGTTACTTTCTGCTGCGATGCTGAATAAGCCGTAGGAAGTGGGTTGCAGTGCAGAACACATCTCCTCCTGCAACTTGTTTCCCCTCACAGCATGCCTCTGCTTTCCGCGAGTTACGCTGTATTAGCAACGGAGAGGGCAGAAGAGGGATTTTTAAAGGTGCTTAGGCAGCCGAAGAGGTAGGCAGATGACTTACAGCACTTAGGATCCCAGCAGAAGAAACCTGAGTATCATCAAAAAGCAAAATTCTTACGGAAAACCTTCCCTTTCCCTACTCTACCTCATCAGCGGCAGCCTCCCATCACGGCATTACTTTAATTAGCAATTAAAATGCCCCGGAAGGAGCGCTGTGATCGGTATTCCTGGTGGCTCCGAGGGTCTGCTTTCCCCACGCACTGAAAAATAAATAAATCCGCGCCCAGCGCCGGGGTCACCTCGCTCAGCCCCGAGGCCCGGCCCATGGCGGCGGGGGCGGGGGTGGGGGCGCGGCGGGAGCCCCTGCGCGGCCCGGCCGCGCTTCCGCCGCCGTCAGCTGACTGCGGCCGGCAGCTCGCACAGCCCGCACGGCCCGGCCCCGAGCCGCGCTGGCTGCGGAAGCCCCGCTGCGGCCGCTCCCCCCTCGCCCTCCCGCCCCCTTCTCCCCGGCCATGGCAGGGGTCGTGGTGAGCGGAGCACAAGTAAGTGTGCGCGGCGCGGCACGGCCCGGCCCGGCCCGGCCCCACCTGCCGGCGGCACCGCGCTGCTCCCCGCCCCGTCCCGCCCCGCCAGCGGCAGCGGCAGCGGGGCCGCCGGGCTGGGCTGCGGGCAGGCCGGGGCTGCCTTGCCGGGGGGCGCGGTGGGAGGAGAAGAGGCGTGAGGGGCTCCCGGGGGGCAGCCCGGCCGCCCGAGCCGCTGTGAGCGTGCTGGGGGCTTAGGCTCGCCCGGGGAGCGGGTCGAGGCCCGCCCGCCGGCTGCACATGGCGCGGTGCGGCCGGCTGGGGACGTGCCCCAGGTGTGCTCCCCGCGGGGGGGGGCAGCGTGCTGTGCCCACAGCTCCTGCGGCACCATCCGAGAAAGGTGCTGCCTTACGGGTTACTAAGATCCCAGGGCCACTCTAACGTAGTGACAGAGATTAAGCGGTCATTGCCCCCAAAGCTAAAGCAGAAGAGAGTTGCAACCGATACTGAGATTAACTTACACTTTAAACATTTTGTAAAAACGTAGTTTGTTCCTGAATTGTACACAGTGCATTGAAAAGCCTGCAAGAGTGTCTGAGCTGCCCGTAGCTGGTCTCCTGCTGGGTTTTGTAAGAGAGTTCCTGAAACCCGTTTCTGTGGGATGTTGAGCTGGGCACCAGTAATATCAGTGCTTGATTATGACCAGCCTGCATTCACTCTGGAGAATTATGCAATGGAGACATCTACATCTACTTCTAATCCCATGGGATGTCCTGCAGTGGGCATAGAAAATCTGAGAAACCTGCCATTACTCATGTGCCTGGTACCAATGAGTGGAGTCACCAAGGGCACAGTAGGTTTGCTCTCCTCTCTCACTGGTGGCATCTCTGGATACGCACTTGAAAGCTCATCCTCGTTTTGAGGGTATTTGAGATGGATGCCAAAAGAGGAGTATCAGATTGCGTACCTCTTATTGTTTTCAGGGAAAATTATTTTTAATCAAATGACTACAAATGAAGAAATGTTATTCTCAACTTGTCCAGACTACTGAAGCCTTGTTTTATATCAGCATTGTTCAAAGATTAAAGAACAGACGAGTGAGAAAAGAATACTCTTGAAAACTTGTTTAAAAAGGCTTATTGTGCATTGCACGGCTGGCGATCTGGCAGCCGCTGAAGAGAGCTCTTGGGTATCTGAGGCAAGTTTGTGTATGTGGGGTGTAGAGATTGGAAGCAAGCGTACCTTGTATTTTGTGGGAAAATAAATCTGTTTGTTTAAAATTCAAAATGGCGCTTGTATATTGAATGAGCTGAAGTTGACTTTGTGCAAGTAAAGTTCCTTTCATGAGGCCCTTAGCATTAAAAGGTCATGATAACCATGTTTCACCTGCAAATACATCTATGAATAACCCGTTTGTACCAGTTGTGCAAATATATTTGTATATTTTACCAGTTCAAAGGCTGAAGCTTTACAATATCTTAAGTATTTTGCTTTCTGTGTGCCGCAGAAAACACATTTGTATGAGCTTCCTTCCTCAACTTCTGTTCTTGTGGAGCTAGGACAGTTGAGGCCAGTTAAGTTTCTGGAGCAGTGGCAGTGTAGGTCAGAATCTTTTGCTACTTTTCCACCCCTGGTCCCTGTGGGTGAGAAGAGCAGTGGTGGCCTGTGCTCCTGCAGTCTCTGTAGCTGTGCAACATCATTTTCCAATCCTAATGTTAATGGGCATCATATTTTAGTTATGTCCTTTACAGCGTGTTGCACTGAATTACTGTTTAATCCAAAGAATTATTCTACTAGTAAAGGGGTGTCTCTCCAAGGGTTTGCAGGCGCTAGTTTATAGAAATCTACTTTTCAGCGAAGAATGAGGCGATACTTGTTTGTATCCTCATATGTATACTGTAAAATATTTTGTGGTTCTCTTGGATGAAAACTAGTGGGTCAGTATATATAGAGAGAGTGTGAGGCATGTTTAAGTCAATGAATTCTCAAAGACACTTGCTGTTATGCCCGAACCATTAGGATGTGAGCTACCCAGAACTGTTCATTTCCCTTTCGTCCTTACACTCACTGAAGTCATGTGTATGTCTAGTAGCAGAATATATATATATTATATATCATAAGAGCAGGGATGGTTTAAGAGGGAAGATGTTGTTAAACGGAACTTCAAGCTGCCTGCTTTCTGCTCATAAAAAAAAATACCACTGTAGTCAGTTTTGTTTGCTTAAGGTATTGAACGAAGTGAATTAAATTTGATGCAATACTGTAGTATCAGATTGCAATCATTTTCAGAGTGTAAGAAACAGGGATGATTTTCAAAAGTACAGACTATCAGTCTGTTCTGCAGAGTCTCTATGTAGCAAAAAATGAAGTAGTATCAAAACAGTTTGACCCTGTGGTGTATTTTTTTACCTAACACCCTGTAGTGTGTGAACACCAGTGGTGTATGATAGCAAATATGCATTCAACATGGAGTTAACAGCTGTATCTCCTAGGTAGTAGTGTAACAGAGCGTTGAAATCTACCTGCTTAGCAGGTTGCCATCTAAGGACAACCAGTGTTCCTTTAGCACAGAATCTGAAGTTTTGGTGTTGGGTGAGTCAATACAGACAATACATGTATGACAGTATGTTTGACATGATTTGTGGGGATTCTTTTAAGAAATTAAGCCAGACTTCCAAGATGATACATCAGACAGAATATGTGAAGTTTTTTTTTTTTTTTAATATCATCAATTACATCAACACTGCTAAAAAGAAATATGAGTACATATTTTATTTTTTTCTACCTCTAATTCTTCCTCTCTTTGTTAAAGGTGGGTCAGATAAACAGCTATGGAAAGAAGGAAACACATTCACAAGTATTTTGGGTATAACAAGGAGTGTAACCTGAACATAGGTGTGGAAGCCAAAAACCTTTGAGACTTGCACCACTGTCCAAACAAAGCTGCATGCTTGATTTCTCAGACCTTGAGCAGCTTTCCTGCTCTGTCCCTAGCATACCTCTGAAAATAATAATCACCCCAAGGAACTGCTGTGAGAGTGGATTGATGGCACATTGCTTAGGTGTTTCTGGACGAAACTTTCTGAAGTGATCTCTAAGTGTTTTGCATACTGAGAGGCAAACTAAAAAGTACTTTGAAAGTCTGCTGATGTTTTATGAATTTTTCTTCTAGGGTGTTCAGAAGGGTAATCCAAAGTAATGTTAGATCAAAGTATTAATAGGGGGATGGAGTATGATACTTATGACTTAACGGAATAAATGCAATTGTAAAATAATTTTTATCTGAAATAAGAAAATTCTGCTGTGTTGTACGTAGGGCTATGCACGTGTTAAGTATTAAGCTGACTGTATCGATAGAAAAATGAGACTGTGATAGATTCTTTAGCAGTGAAACAGAAGAAGCTCAAAGCTGTAATGAATGTTTATTATACTGTGTGTTGTCGTTGGATCAATGAGGCAGAATCTGGACAGGAAACTGTAAATAATCCACTTACGGAATGCTTCCTTTTTGCTTCTAATTCTCAGGTGTCCTACATTAGTCAAGACTGTGAAGAAATTCCAGAATTTCTGGGAAGAAAATACGGACATATGGCAAAAAGGCTAGATCTTAGCTTCAACTTGTTAAGGTATGTTGTAATGTATAGATTTTTTTAAATGCAGTTTGGCTCACCAGCTCCAAAACCATAATATTTATTTGTTTTTCTCAAAATAGAAACACGCACAGTTGTTGTCAAGTGGGTGATACTGTTTTATAGACAATGTTTGTCTCCTTTTCTTTTACTTTTGGAACACAAGCAACCAGGTGAGTGTAAATTTCTGATGTTAATGCAAATGATGCCAGTGCGGAGCTTACAGTTAGTTCTCTGCTCAAAATGGAAGATAAACAACATTACCTGAAGAAGTGAAGAATGGGATCAAACATGAATTTTCCTAAAACAAAAAACAAGTAAGCGTGTGCTTATTTCCTTTTTTTATTTGTAGATCTCTGGTTATTACTGTAAATGGTTTGTAATACTCTTTTCCCAGATGATGTGTTTTTATTATATGATTTTATTTTGTGCAGCTGTATAGTTAAGTGCTACAGCTAAGTGCAGTTAGAGTTTATAAATAAATTCTAAATTATTTTAACATATGGATTGATTTTGAATTCTATACTATTCCCATTAGTCATTACAAAAATTCTAAGCAGTATCCATTTTCATTTAATCATTGTGTGAGAAGCCTGGTGAGGTTCAGCAGTGTGCCTTTCAGATTTGGAACTCTGTAGGTAACTAAGGGAGAAAGGAGTGGCGTGTAGTAATATATTTTAGAAAAAGTGTAGCTTTCTTAGCATTAGAGCAGAGGATTCTTAACTTATTCCTTTTATTTCATTGAGGGTAAGCCCAGAGTCTACTAGTGAAGAATGAGTCACATAAAAGTAATATGCTAGTGTCTGGTTCTCCTAGGGAGAACAGTCACTGGTTTTTATCTTGCGTAACACGAATAAATGTTATGTTGAGCAACCGTAAACTCTGAAAGACTGATTCCTGTACGCAGGAGGTAGCAGAGCAAAAGAGGCACTTAATCTGTGGATTGCCATTATCTTAAATTTATCTTATGTCTGGCTGATGACTGTGTACCTATGGAAATTGTGATTAAATGAGAGAATTTTGGGGAAGAGGGGAGCTGGAATCGACATTTTTTTCTTTTTATTACAAAGATAATTCAAGTTCTGCATGTATATTAAGATTTAACATGTCAACAAGACTACTCTTTCCTTTCTGGAGGTACTATCCCTTGGAAAGAAAAAAAAAAAAAAAGGTTTGGGGAAGGGAGGCTTTTTCTTTTTTTAAAGCTTATTTTAGAGAAGTTCATATTAATGTTACATGGGTATTAATGTTTTCTTAATCCTAACTCTTAAAAAGGAGTTTGACTTTCTACAACAAATTTCTGTCGTCAAAGGCTTAAGTTGATTGAAGAAGACAGATGATCATCACTCCTACCACATATGAAAATAATTTTGTGCTTTGCTGGCATTAATACAATATGCTAATAGTAAGGAATTTAGCTAGTCATCCTTTGAGTATACACATAATGTGTAGGAACTTTTGATGGCTGCCTTTGGATTGCTGTACTATGTCATATGGTAGTGGCTGTGAATCCTCCGTTTGCTAGGATTTATTAGGGGGGAAGTTTAAGTTCTAGAAATAAGCATATCAGCTGTTGTATTTGGACATAGTGCTTAGAGGCTAGAAAGAAGACAGGAAGTGGATTTGTTACTTGAGACACTTGTGATAGTATTTTATTTCATGACTAAGGTATTTTAAATGAACTCCACTGGATGTAAGTGAAGTTGGGTCAGACCTGTAAGACTATCTTCAACTCCGGCTGAAGTCAGTGGTATTCTGTAAGCTTTTCATATGTGTTTGATACTATTTTTTTTAAACTTGAATACCCCTTTAACAAAAAGAGGAACATACAGTGCTGGTTTTGAAGTGTTGATTAACAGGATGCACGTGTCTCTTGAAGCTGTTGCTGATCGTACATGTTTCTGAGGAGTGCCTCCTGCAAAACTGTCAGCTCAACATTCCCTGAACTTGGGCTGTTAAGTCTAGCCAGCAAATGAGGAGGTTTACAGGTTGTCTGTTTTGTGCAGGTACCAGATTACATTCATGATTCTGCTGCACTCTTCTTGGAAATGCAAATTAATCTGAGCTTGTTTGAAGGGGAGGGAAAAAGTTCTTTGTAGTAAAGATGTCAGTTTTCACTATAATGATTCATATTAGATCTAAGCATGTGTGTGTGTTTTTGAAAGAAAAAGGCTATTTTAGTGGTCATTAATCTGAAAACTAATATCTGAGTCAGAGAGATGCTAACATGCTTACTAGTTACCTCAGTGTCAGGATGTAAGTACTTACCAAACTTTTCTGTGTTGTTTTTATATAGGGTTTCTCCTACCCTCTGTAAGTATGGCTACTCCTGAGTGTATTTTGGGAAGGAATTATCCTCTTGTACCAGACAATATATCTTGTAGCATAAGTATTATAAGTATGGGACACTTTATTTTGTGGGCACCAGTATTTGTAGTCATGTTACTTAACATTGCTGTCATAGGTGGTGGTGTGTACAGAGAAAGAGAGATCCATTGTAGTAACGTGTTCGGCTTTTTGATCAGTTGGCAGCAGACGCTTCTTGCAAGGCAGCACTCTCTGTTCAAGTCCAGAAGTCCTGTGCAGTTGTCGATTTACAGTCTTTACTGTGTGCACATGCATGCTTGTGCACTTAAGACTCTTGTCAGAAATACTACTTTCTAGTGCATGGTACAGGTGTCACAAAACTTTCTTATGTAACCGATATGATGAATGTAATTTATAATATTATACTTGATTAAACAATCAATTTAATGACTTACAGTGCTTTTTATACTGTGATAATGCAGGTAACTTGATTGCAGAAGTCAGGATAGAGCCAGGTAAGTTATTTTGCCATTTATGGCTTTTGACAAAAAATGTGTGTTTTCAGAGGCTTGTCCAGGTGTACTGGAAAACGCGTAGGAAGATTGGCTAATACTGTATAGGGAAGTAGGAAGGAATTAGTCAAATGTGCTATGCTTTATGACTTGTTTTACACTCAAACAACTTGTGCTAAATTTGTCACTTAATAACATAGATATTCATTCAATAGATGCTGTTTTGTATTTCTGGAACATACTAACCTGCTGTTATGAACAAAGCATGGAGTTGCTTGTTTACCACCACCACCCACCCCCGCCTCTTTTTTTTTTTTTTTTTTTTTTTTTTCGCTTGTTGAGCTGATACATATTTAGAGAATGATTTTTTAGAAGTTAAGGATATCATGTAATTTTTTTATTGTTTGTGATGGCACTTCTGTCTCTTTTTTTCTGCAATGAAGAGTAATTATCTGGATTCAGTGTTTTCATGTGTGGTGGTTTTCTTCTCAGATTTCTGCCATTTCTCATTCTGTGTGTTACATAAACACATAAACGTGCACAAAAATGGAGAACTAAATTGTAGGGGGATAGGGTTGGTGCTTTTGTATTGGCAAATGTATATGGAGAAAAATATATTATTCGCCATTTTTTTCTGACCTTAGAGTTCTGTCCAGGTTCTTTCCTCTTCTTTATTAAATACAAATTAGGGCCTATGTAGACACTAAATTTTCTTTGTACCAGATGTGGTAAGGTTAATGACACTTGATTAAATACTCACAAATAGTTGCTCTTTAAAAGAATTCTTGTCTTCCTTGTTTGCCTTTTTCTAAGAATTGGTCTTGGCTCTTGATTACCCTGGCTGATACATGGATTCATCTCTCTCTCACTTCTGGCAGCCCAAGCCAAGTGACCATTACGTCTCAACAATGGTTACTCATCTCCTCTTCTGACCAGAAGGGAAAGGAAGGATAGGAGAGGTGAATTGCAAAAGGGAACTTTCTATGGGGAGGGTGGGGAAAAAGGAGGAGTGACAGTTGTGTATGAAGCACGAAAAATGGTGTGCATTTCAAAGCATGGTAGTAGTAATCAGCAAGATGTGGTACCACTGTATTCTGTAGCCTGTTCACGCCTCTGGTGGACTGAAATCCTTCAACTCCAGACCACTGCTATCCACTTGTGAATTATTTCTTCTTATGCTGTTTTCTTTGCAGATTTTGTTTAAACAGTTTATAATGTCTTCTGTGTTTGGACTAATGGGGGGTCGTGAAGAAGATGGAGCCAAGCTCTTGTCAGAGGTGTACAGCAAAAGGATGAGAGGCAGTCGTCACAGGGAATTTCCAACTACATATAAGGAAAAACTTCACAATGAGAAAAGTTGAGTGGAAGAGGTGCACAGAGAGGCTGTGGATCCCTCCTCCCTGGGTGATATTCCAAGTGCAACTGGACAAAGCCCCAAGCAACCTGATCTAACTTTGAAGTTGCCCTCCTTTGAGCAGGGGATTGGACTAAATGAGCTGTAGATGCCCATTCTGACCTAAACTGTGATCTCATTCTGCAACCCTACTGGTGTGATTGTAGTAAAATGGCCAGAGTTAGAGCAGCTGTTTTGGTTGATATTGATAGTGATTTTCAGCTATTTCAGAAATGAACTATTTGTACTATGTATTGTAAATAAGGCATGTTTCAGCAGCAGAGATGTTTTGAAAACCGAGTTCTGAGTCTTTCATAGTAACTGTATATGATAGTATATTCACTGGTAATAGAGTACTGTAAAGGCCACTTTTTTTTTTTTTTCTTTAATACGTGGAAAGCTATTCCCCAGTTCCCAGTTCGTTATCTAATGAAAGAATGGAGTACAGGAAGGAAAAGTCACTGATGTACCAGTGTTAGTGTTGCTGGGAAGCTTTGCTGAAAAGGATTTCAAGGGTGAATGGAAAACTATTGTTGATCACTAGAAGTTAAAGATTTCATTGGAAAAAGGTAAATAATAATTATTGGTGAAGGAAAGAAAGGAATAAGCACGTAAGCAAGGATGTAACATAGTTAGGATGTAGAGGCTTGGGTAAAATACAAAGATACTTTTGCTAGACACAAATTGCTATTTTGTGGCAAGAGGAAGAAGTTATTCAAAGGTTCTTTTATTTGTTCTAGATAACTTTCTTTGTGCTAAATATCTCCCTTCACATTAAAGGCTAAGTGCACTCCAGTGCCTGAATAACAGATGTCAGTGTTATTGCAAAAATAGGTGCCATGCTTTATAAATAACATCTACTGTTTCGTTCACTGAGAAGTCCACTTCTATTTTTGTGTTTTTAAACGTGGACTATTTTTCTTTTTCTTACAGAGATTTCTTCGGGCTCTAAACTGTGAGACGGAAGGGAGAGTGAATCTTTTATCTTGGCCAATGAGGGAGGATTAATCCAATAATTGTGCTCAGGGAGATACAGATATCTCTTCCCTCTCTCTGGGGTGCAGATTATTTCTGCTAGGAGCATGAATAATTTGCACAGTGTGTGCTTGTGCATATTTTCCACCGTCCGATTAAGAGGGTCTATGTATGAAAACATCCCCTTGAACTTTAATCCTAGTCTGGAATGTTCCTCCACGACTTCTGTGAGGGTGAGGCTTTGTAGTATCCTCTCTGTGGACTAGAGATTGTTTATTTCTATCTTCTGTCTACTGTTTTCTTGCCTGGGGAAGCAGGCAAGTGGCAGCCTGAAACTGGGCTTCAGTTTTGCAGGGTGTATTTTCCTTGCTGAGTTGAGTATGCGAAAGAGGCTTTTTTTTTCTTGCTACCTTCCCAGTCTGTACAGCAGTAAGGCACACAGAACAGGAAGATGAACAACAAAAGGGAGATGGAAATAAAAGCCAGAATTCAAAACAAAGCATGACATATTTTTAAAAGCCTTTAGACTGATCTTTATAGCATTTTAAAATGTTGAAGAAAATGCACTATTGTTAAAACTTTTTGATGGTTTTATTTATAAGGTAGAAAAATATTTTCACCATAATTGGGTAACTCTTAATCGTAGCAATTGCATATTTATCAGTGTGAGGGGCTGTTATTAATGTAGCTGTCATGCACAAACACATTTCTGCATTAAATCCATTTAGTATGTGCATTATTCGGTCTAGAATGTCACCAGGACATCAAAGCCCCCTTAGGCATAAGAGCACAGTGCCCTGCTGTGGCTGCAGAAAGGGCTTGATCAATAAATGTAACATGTTAATGCAGAGCAAATAGAATAAAAGATTTCTTTGACAAGACATGAAAAATCACCTTGTGGCAGCTGGCATGGTGATGCCATTTCAGCGGAGACACTAGCAAAGTTGATCTGACAAGTAAAGAGGAGAGATGATGGTTATAAGGTGCTTTTGTTTCAAACTTCTTTCTTGACCTGTCAGGTTTTGAAGGAGCCTGAATGGCCCTTTTTTGTCATGTGAAAATTGTAGTCTTAGGCAGTTATGAAGCAGTTATCTCTTCTCAAATTGTGAATGCTGCTGTTTAATTGATTCACTTAGCATTTGAAACTGTCACGCATTAATAATTGCTAAATCCTGTAGATACTGCTCCAGTGTGTCATGCTTAAATGTGTAGTTATCAGAAAATTAATATCCTTAATGAACCAACGCTTTCAAACTAGCATTGCATGAAATCTCTTTTGCCCTTTCATTTGTTGAAGGTATATCAGCCAGTTTTCAGAGCAACCCCTCCTGACATTGGTGTGGTTTTATTTATTTATTTTTTTGATGCCCGACAAATGCCAGCTTTGCTTTGGGTACATAGTGTGCTCAATGACAATAAATATAGTAATTATGCTGGAGTTAGTAATTAACATAATTATAGTCAATTACGACAAATACAGTGCAGAGCTAAATAAATGAGGGTGAGAAATTAGCAAGCTAATTGATTTACCTTACTTGCTGCTTCTTCTTGCAACTAGCAGTTGTGGATTTTCTGCAAGGAGAAAGTGTATTGTTTACAAATAGCTGATTGTGTTTTGAAATGATTCTGTCTTATGGCTCTCACTTCAGTTTCTTTTATACTGAGGTGAAGAGGATTGAAATATGGGGTAGTCGTTAGAAGGAAAAAAGGAGCTGCTGTTCTGTTCTCACTGAATGCTCTGAAGGAAAATGTATGTACTTGCTTTAATTTTAGATAATTCTTAGAGTATTGAGGGAAAAAAGGCTATTTTTCTTCACAAGAAAAATACATTGCTACGGAAATTTTTGCCATGTATTTTAATCTGCTTAAATGTGGTTTGAATTATCTAAAAGACATCAATATCTTTTTGTTTATTTATTTACTTATTGACATTAGAGAGGTCTACACAGCACTGGATAGCTAAAGAAAGAATTGAAATTGTTCAAGTAATCCAAGTGTGTTGAAACAATATGCTCTTGTTCAGCCATCAGTTTCAATAATTCAGAACCATCGGACCAGTATAGATGCATAGTATCATAATGTTTGTGCACATTATAATTGCCTGTTTTGTTTCAAGATGATTTATAGTATGTTGTCTGAAATAAGAGTATTGGAGCTATGCTGTTAATCTGTTTCACTCTCCTTTTTTTTCTTTTTTTTTCAAGCATGACTACATTTTACTATAAGAAAAGAGAATTAATATGTTTAAGTACTGAAGATTTTGCATTTTTTTTTTAAACTGGGATTTTTTTCTTCATGCAAGGAAACAGGGTGTGGTTTACAAACATGAGTTCTGTACTCGGTCTAGTTTATTGTTTCAAGGTAAATGGAATTGTATCTAGACACGTCAATGAAGAGAGAGCATTTGCTGCAGCTAAGCAATCTGAAATATATGATTTCTTGATGTTTTGCTACTGAGGTAATGAGTAGGTTTGTAGTTCAAGAGGTGGATGCTTAAAGTTTGCCTGTTAGGGGTGTCCTACTGTAAAGCACATGATGCTCTATATTTTGAGTAATATTGAAATGTTAGGAATGTCAGAAAATGAATGTACATCAGCACTCTTTAGAATCAATCCATTTGAAAATCAATTTGCTAAATGGAATATTTATAAACAAGGAGTCATTTAAATTATTTAAAATTTATAGACTTAGTCTTTCAGATGAAGTCTTACATGTTTATTAATCGGTATGGACTACATTATGCATAATTATATTTTTATTAAAATAATTATTAAATAGTTGTATCCTACTGGACAAACTGAGACAAATGTGATGATGTGTTTATATATGAGTAAAACCTTAGGAGTTGTATAAGATAAAGTTTTATAGGTGCAAAAATGTAGGGAGAGTATTACCAGTAAAAAAAATATTTTACATTTCAAATAGTATTTCTGTTTTGGGTAGCTGATCAAACTATAATAATTAAAGCTAAATGCACTCCTTACTCTCTCTTCCTCTCCTTTACCCTCACGCCATGCCTTCCCTTTTGAAAAGTAACATTTCAACAGGAACCAGATGTGATCTGGGTAATGTATAAGGAAAACTTTTTTTAGCATTTGAAAACTTTGAATAATAAAAAAAATACTATTAAGATTTACTTTGTCTCTCATGCAGTAGCCGTGCCTGTGTTCTGTTACTTTGTCAGCTTTAAATGTAAGTATGGAACATTTGCCATTTCAGAATATTTCCTGTATATGTTTTTGTGGCTCGTGTATTTTCCTGCTGTCTTTTCTGTTGTCCTTGTTTTTTTGTTGTTATGAAGGGGATGAGTGAATGAACCAGTTTTAAAAATATCAAGTTCGTGGCTTATGGTATGCATTTAAATACCTGAGTTTGATTTTCATACACTGTGCATAGGATGTAAGGGTTTTTGTTTTGTTTTGATGGATAAGTTAGTTTTCCAGACTTGCTGATATGTAGAGGCAAAACTTAGATTATAAATTGTTTTATTTCAATTTTGTACTGGTGGTTTTTCTCTTCTGTAGTCCCAACAGCCTCTCTTTCTGTCCATTGATCCTTGCTTGACTTTTTATGGCCACATAGTCACTAACAGACTGTGAAAACACTGTAGTATATATACCTCTGACCCCCAGTGCTGGCCATTATCCATTGATTTACTATATCTGACAGATCAGAACATAAGATTGTATTCTGTTCTGCTTTTCTCAAGAAGGCTTAACATTGTGGAAAGAGTTGTCCTGAGAATATATCACATGGCAGAATTGGGCAAAAGCTTGTTACTTGAACCTTTGGGGGGTGTCCGTGTGTGTTCATATTGTGTAGTAGAGAATTCTTGGGAGGGATTACTGGAGCGTTTAAATCTGGTAAAAACGTTAAACATACTGCAGAATTTGATGTTAAGTAAAATAAAGTGAGCTTGAACTGTTAGATCTTTAAATGTAGCTAGTGAATGCTAATGTGGTGGGTGTTGAAATTTGTTTTCTTGGTGACATCCGTCTCCATGGGGCTCTTGCAATCATGAGAAAAGATGAAATCTGATATATCTGAATCTACTTGATAAAGGTGAGTAATGAAGTCCTTGTACTTGAACTAAGATGGGGTGTCATATTAGGTATCCATTGACTCAAAGTTGTTCACAAAGCTTTTTGACTGTAATACATCATTCACGGTGAACTGATGTTGATATTATATAACTTCCTTTGAATGAGTGGGGAGTGAACTGCTTTCTCTTGGTCATGAAATTGAAGTGGGTTTTTGGAATGACGTTGGAGGCTAAATCCGTGTGTTTTGTGCTTACTGTTTGGAAACCTGGAGGGCTTAATTCACTGGAACAGTCATTTCATCTCCTGTTGTGAGAACTGTAACCAATCTTAAACAAAAAAGTTTTATTTATTTATATATTTATTTTTTAAATTTCTCTCTGAATGGCAGGAATCTGGTATTGGACTGAGAAAATCAGTTAATTAGTCAATGGAAAACTACTGTAATATATGGAAAAATATTGGCATTTGGAGGAGAAATAACTTGATGCACTTGTTTTAGTTTTCAAATAATGTTTGTAGGAAGAGTGCAAGTAATGGTTTGGTGACTTCCCCCTGCATAATTTCTGGTTATGTGGATTTTGAGACTGGGAACTACTCTTCTTTTACACAGTATTGGGAGTTACAGAAAAGGGCATATAAAGAGCATGTTACAGGTGAAATAATCAGGTGGAGCGTTCTTATTTTCTGACTTTCCTAATCTCTCTTACTCTAAAACAGTATTTCCTCATGACTGCTGTTGTGAAACGAGAGCCAAGGACTGCAGAAATAACTTATCTGAGGACAAGGAGCTTGACTGAAAGGAAGAACCTGCATTAACTCTGAAGCTATTGTCTCTGTCTCTTCCTCTCTGTTTTGTTGAAAGGTATCATCTGTTGTCTTTGATGCAATACATGAGATTCCCAGTGTCTAACTGCAGATATGAAGAACTTAATTGGTTTTGCTAACCATTACTTAGTTAGAAAGGCCTCTGTCCCCCAGTATTCAAGAAGCCTGCTGAGTGATAATGTTACAAGTAGTTGGTTGGCACTTGGCACAAAAAATCTGTCTGATGTTTCTGTTCATGTATTGCTTGTTTGCTGTATGTTGTCTTGTGTGGTTTTTGCCATTTTTGAGGTCTTTAATTTTACATGAATCATCTTTACATAAGTTATCTTGGAGTTGATTTTTCAGTTTAAAAAGACAACCGCAAACCCTTAGCTGGTGGAAATGTGAAGAATGAGTATCATAGAAGTGCAAAAGGGCCATGCATTTTACTCAGGGTAAGGAGCAAGCATGTCAAACTAGACATGTTAAACAATAATTATACTGTCTTTAAGGTCATAGTTAATGCAGTGTTAGAGCTCAGTTCCAGGCTTTTACTATGAACTGAAGCTGGCAGTCATGTGAAGTTTTGTGATTTTTATTATTTATTTATTTGTTGTTTTTTTATTGTCGTTCTCCTTGATCATGCTTACTTCATGATCAGTGAGTTGCTTACTGGAGAGTTGGAAGATCTGTTGACTGTCATTTTCTTTCTTTACAATTTGTTCTCCATTTTTATCTTAATTTGTCCATTGAGTCCATAAATGGAAGCTGTGAATATGCTTCATAATATGGTCATTAGCGTGTTCCTTTTTAAACAACTCATTGCTCATGTTTGCTTTGTTGAAAGAATATAGAGATCATATTTAAAAGAACATAAATCAGAGATACAAAATATCTAATGTTGGATAATAATTTATAACCTATCCAAAACTCAGGGGAGTTGATAATGCCTTGATCATTGGACTGCACTGTGGAATAGATCCTCTTCAAGTGCTGAAGTCTCCAGTGTTTTCTCTTGTGCAGCTGGTATATAAACTGTACTGGTAGGTGTGCACACCTCCATTTTTTTTCCATTGAAAGCATAGCGTGTGGGGGATGCTGTCATCAGAAGTAGTTTACTGGCATTATATACACATAAGCACACATGCAAAACAGGGTCTTCTATATAACATCTTTACAATGCCTTTATATATAATGCATGTATATTATGTTTTATCTTTAATACATAAAAAACGGGGGGTGATAATTAGTATTTGATCTACTTAGATTTAGTGCTTGGAATAAGGCTTTGTCAGCGATAACATTTTTATACTTAACATAGAAAAAATGTATTTAAGTTTGCTAACAGAAAAAGATGCGAAACATCAAAAGTGGGTGATGGGAGAGAAAACTGACTGGAGAGAATTAGAATAAAATGGAAGCAATCTCAGTGAAAAGTACTTAAGTGACTCAAGAAATTACAAATATCTATTTCTCCTGTGATTTCTTTATCCAAAACTGCCTATGTTCTTGTGGTGTTTTGTTATTTTTAAACTCCCTCCTCCTTTCTCCTCTCCCTTCTCCATAAACTTTCAGAAGTATTCAATATTGGTCTTGGCATCAGCTCTTACTGAGGCCGATAGGAGGAAAGCTACATCAGCATGGTGTTTTTACTCCAGTGGTGACTGATGCATATCTCATAGGATGGACTGTTTGGCATAGGTGCAAACTCACAGTATTTGGACTTGGTAAGAGTCAGGCTCTTGGTCTGTCAATATTGTTATACTGAAGACTAGAATGAGAATATTTGTCTTATTACTAGTCAACTCCAAACTATTTTTTTTTTTTTTTTTGGGGTGGGAGGGAGGTAAAACTAATAAAGGGATTATAAAAGGGTGGCTTTTTATCAATATGAAGCTTATGTGCTCAGTTCTGTCAGGTTGTTCATTTTTATATAATGTAGTTATTGGACTGATGCAACAATTTAGAGTGTGAATGCTCAGTCCTTAATTTCTGAACTTGCATTAAGCACTAGTTTTTAATGCTTGCTTTGCTGAATGTTAAAAGATGTGGATTATGTTTAGTTAAAATGTACTTAATGATATTAAAAATAAAGTTCATATTTTATAAGCCAACTCTGCTTTTGCCATTTGGCTGTTGGGCTAATGGGTGCTGTTAGTTCCTTGTGAATACATCCTATGAAAAGACTTCAGTGCTTAGTGTTTTTAAATTACTTTCAGAAATGTGAGGTGCCTTTCCCTTAGAATATTAATCTGTGATCAGACGTGCCAACAAGGAACTCATTTTATGAATTTTACAGAAAAGCTACATGTTACCTACATTTAATAATTTCTTCAAGCAAATTTTCTAACCATTGATTTGAAGATGAAAGTAGGCATGTGTATTCTTTGTAAGGGAAGCACGTACTTGTGGTCACTTAAACTACTTCTTTAGTTAGTAGTTTAGATATTTACTCATCGTTAGTATTTTTTCCTTTTTGCAAGATTTCAAGACCAGTACATTTTTAGTTGTTTGGAAGCATCCAGTGACCTACTTAGAGCAACAGAGCAGATTTTTATGACCAAGATATGGCTAGAGGGGTGAAATTTTACTTTGGCGACAGTGTTCTGAAGTTTTTGTTCGTTTATTCTTGGTCATATGCTAAATGCTAGGTATTTTATACTAATCAGAAATGCATCTCTTAAAGCACATGGCGATCATATATAAAAGTTGTCCTCAAACCATTTACATGTAAAGGATCCAAGACCTGCTGCGGTATCATGACACTGCAAGGCCATGTGGCCGCAGCAGCACTGGATGAAGATGCTGTGCTTTAGGCTCCCAGGACTTTCAAGACCTTTTTGCTGGAGAGAAAGGATGAAAACTTGACCTAGTTACATAAGTAATAAAATGTACTGATTATTTTAAAGCACTTAAAGGATGAGGGGAGAGTTATTCTGGAAGTGCCAGGGATTAACAGTATAATGAATATTCAGAAAACTCTGGTTCCAATACAATTACATTAAGATTATTTGACAGTCCAGTGTCTGGATGGTAAAATTACAGCTGCTCAAGGATCTGAACGCTTTCTTTCTCTACCTATTAACTTGCATTTAATACACTCTCTATCTTTTACAGCGAAGTACTATGGAATAGCACAGAAACAGTCATGTGTGAAGGTGATTAAGTTGGAATGGCTTTAGGAAAAAACATGTTCAAATAGTATGTTTTCTAAGAAATGGGAACTACCCAACTGAGAGACTGTGTCTCTGTCCAGTTTACTTCTTTTCCTCCAGCTTTTCCTTCATTTCTCCCTCTCTTCTTCAGCTCCTTTTATCAGGAAAAGGCTGCTGAAGGTGCTGTATTTTACTGTCATCTGGGAGATTTGGGTGCAGTACGACAAGATGTTCCTTCTTCCCTTGAAATACTCTATTTTGTTCACGATTTTGCTCATAATTGTGATTAGGCATTAACAAGCTGAGCTGTTCCTGTGTAGCATTAGTTCCAGTTCTACCAGGTGCACAAACTCTGGTCACTGGAACCACAGGTATTTTGAAACAAGAGCTTCACCTGCACTTGACTGACCAAAAGAAAAGAAGTTTCAGAAGTTAAACTGGGGACTAATGCATTAGTCTGGATTCTTTTTGGCCGTCATTTGTCGCACTTTCTACTAATCAGTAAATGAAAGCAGAGCAGGTATGTGCCTGTATTGAACTAAATGTAACGGGTATTTGTGTGTTATAGTACAGCAGACAATGATCTTGGTTAGTCTACCCCTAGTGTTTAAAGCCAAAGTAAAAGGGTGAAGTCAGCTTTAAGGTACCATTACACAGAATCACAAAATTTCTAGGTTGGAAGAGACCTCAAGATCATTGAGTCCAACCTCTGACCTAACGCTAGCAGTCCCCACTAAACCATATCCCTAAGCTCTACATCTAAACGTCTTCTAAAGACTTCCAGGGATGGTGACTCCACCACTTCCCTGGGCAGCCTGTTCCAGTGTCTAACAACCCTTTCGGTAAAGAAGTTCTTCCTAACATCCAGCCTAAAACTCCCCTGGCACAACTTTAGCCCATTCCCCCTTGTCCTGTCACCAGGCACGTGGGAGAACAGGCCAACCCCCACCTCGCTACAGCCTCCTTTAAGGTATCTGTAAAGAGCGATAAGGTCGCCCCTGAGCCTCCTCTTCTCCAGGCTGAACAAGCCCAGCTCCCTCAGCCGCTCCTCGTAGGACTTGTTCTCCAGGCCCCTCACCAGCTTCGTCGCCCTTCTCTGCACCCGCTCAAGCACCTCGATGTCCTTCTTGTAGCGAGGGGCCCAAAACTGAACACAGTACTCGAGGTGCGGCCTCACCAGAGCCGAGTACAGGGGGACAATCACCTCCCTAGCCCTGCTGGTCATTCTGCACTTTATTTTCATTGTGCCCTTTCTGTGTAGACAGGCGTGCAATGGAAGCAATTAAAACTGTGGGAGGAAAGAGTAGAACTACAAACCCTTCAGGATAGCTGGTAGTGATCAAGTTGGTACTTGTATTTACAACATAGCTTATTATTATTTAACTTGGAACGAATAAATAATTCCTATGTTGTACTAGATGCATGTTACTAGTGGCCAGAGTAGTGTCAGAACTGGTCAGTAAGCTTTGCTGTATACACAGAAGCATCGAGAGTCCTGGGTTCTATATCTCTTGTTTAGTGTACATGTACTATGAAGTCATAATTTAAATCAGAATTCCTAAATGATTTCTTGACTGCAGATTTCCACACAAGACTCATTCTTGAATGAAAATTCTTATAGTCTATTCCCAGCCTTTTTTTTTTTTTTTTTTTAACTAGTAAAAACGCACAAGATAGTCTGCAACAAAAAAGATATGTAGGTATGGACTTACGTTAAGGGTTCATCTGTAAGTTCCTAAAACCAAACAATACCTGAACTTACTCTGTTCAGACGTTTGCTGAACATAAGTGAGATCCTTGAAGTTTGGTTATATCCAGTTGAATGGAACTAACTTAATTCATGTTGTAGTAAATTCACATTGCTGTATGTATGTAGAAAGCTAGGTGTTCCTCATTTCTATCCTGTGCAGGTATATTTTTCTGCGATGTTTTTAAATCTGCTTTGTGCTACAGTGTTTTTTATTTATATTAAGGCCTTCATGTCTCATTAAGTGGTCATTGAACAGAAGCAGTGAATTGATGTTAAAATCTTCTCACTGATGATTTCAGCTAAACCAACCACTAGTCTATTAAAAATAAACAACAACAAAAAAAAGCTTTTTACTCACTGTCTAGCTAACAGAATGCATAAGAGTAGAGAGCTTTGACCCCAGAAGGCTTTGAGTGATAGACTCTTTTCAGATTCTTGTGTAAATCATACTAAGGCCCAATGTGTAAATTTGACAGTAGTTCTCTGCGTTTGACATTGTAACTTAAAGCTTTTATGTTATTTAAATATACTAAAATGCACCCTGAATGAAACTGCAGGTGCTGCTACACTTCTATTAGAGAACAGTAATACTTGCCTTAGAAAAACTCTGAGGCAGGTGAAAGAGTTAAGCAAAGCAGCCAGAAACCATTTTCAGCTTTTACTTTGCAGATACAACCTTTTAAGCATACCTACATTTACCTGCAATGGCAATCGTTTTGCATTTTAATGACAAATCAAGTACGCTAACTTGCATTTGAAACGAAAGTGCCTTAAATGTCTCTGGCTGTCAGAATGAGATGTTAGGAGCTTGATGAAAAGAGAACAAAGAAGACAAAGTATGAAGCCTAGATACAGTGCAAAATGAAATAAAACCTTGTATGGCCTGTCAGGGGTGTCAGTTGATATTCCTATCTAAAGCACATTATAGTATTACTTTGCAGCTCATAGCTTACTCATCTGTCTTTTTTAATTCATCACATTCTAGCCCACATCTTTTAAGTCCCATGTGTCAACAATGGAAGAAATCTGTTAATTGACAAATGAGTGTCACAAATGTGAATTGGTGCCTTTACATCAGAGGCAGGTAGTCTCTGTTGTTTTTTGTCGTCTCTATTATTGGCATAAGCCAGTGTAAGACATCTGTCTTTGCCAGAATGAGAGATGACAGCCAAAGAAGGGCTGTCATTGTTTTAGTGCATGTTCATTCTGCTGAGATACTGTATAAAGATAAAATGTCAGTTAAAAGAATATGAAAAACTATCGGGAGGAAGTCCTTAAATTACTTAGGAAGGGGATCCGGGAATTGGTGCCAGAATTGAAATCCGAACATTCCAGTTTGCATCTATCACATCAATTTAAAAATAATACTTTCTGAGTAACTGGGTCAGTTTATAAGGCATTTAGGAAAACGTTAGGCTGTGTTGGCATAATTAGCTCGTAAGATGGAAGGAAAAAACATACCTCCACAGGATATGAGTTTATTTATTACAAGTTCATTTTTCAGACATGTATAGAATTGTCTCAATAAAAATATGCTGTGTAGCATCTCTGGCGTTGATTTGCATCGGTTTTGAAACATTGAAATTGCTCCTTTCCAATTTCTTTTTCTGTTATATTTCTATTTTAGATTGATGAATAACATAATGAAATAAAAAGCATAGCCAGCTGTGAGTTGATGAGACAATTAATAGGAGGAAAATTATTAACAGAGTTCTGGGGTGTCTAGAGGGTGTAAACTATACCAAAGTTACTCCCAAATCACTGAATCCCTTTATTGTAGTAAATGACTTTTTAATATTGGATAGTGAAAAAGAGGAAAATGCTTTAATGGAGGAGGTGGAAAGGGGAATAGAATAAAAATGTCATAAAAGGCCACCATTGTCCTTTTTATTTTGGGTCAAAAGTTATAAGAAGGATAGATGAATGTTAATCTCTGTTAACTTTAATAACGATACACTATATGTGCTATGAGATGCTCCACTCCTTCCAAAATGACCTGCAATTTGGGGTTCTGAGTGACCTTATGACCTTGGGTTTCTGAGGACTGTAGCAGAACCCAGCACAGGGCTAAATCTTGAACTGTGATGAGATTGGATGTGTTCAAGTTTCAGGATGTTTCTAAACAATAATTTGTTACAAGTCCTAATTTTAGATTTGTTTTTACATTTTAGAGCCATTGATATGGTAGATTGTAGAAGTTCTCAATTCTCATACCTATGCGATATAGGATAACATTGTAGGATTTGTCTTTTTTTTTTAAAAAAAAAAAAAAAAAGAACTTGCTTCCAGCAAATATTTGAGCAGTAGAAAAGAACGTCTAATTGATGTTTTTCCCTCCCCACCATCAAATGTGGAGCTCTCTAATTTTGTTTGTCTTTGGTAACTGTGTTTATCTCCAAGGAGCCTCCAAGCTGTTTTACTGCAGTCTGTGGTTAATGTTGATTGCAGTTTTTGTTACTGGTCTCAAGAATTGAAATAAAATTAAATAGTTCTAATGGGTTGTGGTGGTTTTACCGTGCTGGGCAGCTAAACCCCACAACCGCTCTCTCACTCCCCCTCCTTTAGATAAGGAGGGGGAGAAGTAAAGCAAAGAACAACTCACGGGTTGAGATAAGGATAATTTAATTAAAGGGAAATAATAATAATAATTAAATAAAGACTACCATGAACTAAACAATTTAACTAAGGGGAAATAAAAGGGAAAGGGGAAAAAGGGAGGAAAACAAACAAACAAAATAAATGAAAGCTATATGGAAGTGCAGAGGAAAGAAATTACTCTCTACTTCCCACAAATGAGCGATGATTGACCACGTCCTTGAAGCAAGGCCTCAACGCACGCAGCCGGTGTTCGAGAGGAGGACCGACGTTTTCCCAACGAGAGCCCACCCCCCCCTCTTCTTCCTGTTTCCACCTTTTATTGCTGAGTGTGACACCACATGGTATGGAATATCCCTTTGATTGGTTTAGGTCAGCTGCCCTAGTGATGTTTCTCTCCTCACTTTTTTGCCCACCCCCTAGGAGGGTTAGAGAAAGGCCCAATGCTGTGCCACTGCTGCTCAGCAGTAGACACAACACTGGTGTGATAACACTGCTGTTCCAGCTACAAGTACAGAGTACGGCACTGAATGGGCTGCTGCCGGGAAAGTTAACATTCCAGCCAGACCCAGTACATGGGTGCTAGTAATTTTATGGGTCTTTGGTGTCTAAAGCCAAGAATGACTAGCATAAAGCTTCCTTTCATTTTAACATGTTGGATAGAAATATTGTGGCTTTGTAAGGAGATCCCTTTCAAAAAAATAAGAGGGAAGGTGGTTTGTGTCTTTAAAAACCTACTTTAAAAAAAAAGTTTATTTCAAGTCCTTTAGAATTTATGTTGCTAGAGGTCATTTTAAAGGACTACAACTGATGAAACTTAAGGAGCGTTTGTTGTTTGTATACAAAGGCTTACATGCCTTAATTGAACAACTTTTTATTAGTGAAAGCCTTGTTTTTCCGTTTCCAGCCTTAGCTGGTTCTAACTAAATGCTTAAATTTCCAGTCAAAAGCCATGCAGTTGGTGGTATTACGTGAAATGCCAGGCATATCTTCTCAGTCATGGTTTTTAGCAATGTTTTTTCATGTTCATTTTCCTTTGAGAATTGGAAAGGTAACACCCGCCATTTTACAGAGGGCACAACTGAGAGGTGAGGAAGTCTTGTTGGTTAACTGTAGAAGGCAAGTGTCATTTTCAGCCCTTCATACCAACTTGCATAAACCACTCCCATGTGTCGTCAGGAGGGATGGGTGACACCTGTCCACCCACTGTTTCTGTAGTGCTCCTGGAAGTAGTTTATTTTCATGTGCTACATAGCTACACTTGATATTACCTGATAGCAGGTATATCAACAAGGTTGATGATCCATCTGAGACTGAAGAGCAGTTTAGGATTTAAAGTCATTGTAGACATGGAGGTATGTTTTTTGCCTTCAGGCAGATTGGTTTTTTACTCATATTTGTTCCCTCCTAACTGAATGTTACATAATTATAAAAACCAAAAACACAAAGGCACAGTAACAAAAACAATGTAGACTGAGATTGTTGATAGATTTTCTTTTTTAGTTAGGAAAGAAATATATTTTCAGTGAAGATAACTAGGAAGAAGAGATATCAATTCTATAAAATAAGTGAATGAACTTCATTGTGAAAATTGATGTGTGGGAAATACAATGGTAGAGTGATAGGATACTATCCTGTCCTATACCTTGTGCTTTCTGCAAAATGCCAGGTAAAGCCTACAGAAAAAAATCAGCTTTTAGAATTCGACTGTGGAAGTATGTGCTTGTATGACAGTATTATCACTGCTACATTAACTCTAGAAAGGGAGGATACTAGAATTTAAATATAAAAATGTGATACATGTGCGTGTGCATACCCTCTCGGCGATTTCCCCCTCCCAACTGCCAGCTGTCATACAGAATCTGAAACAGACAAAAATTTATTGGGTAGTATTTAGAAACATGTCAGTGGTAACGACTAGATCTCTGATTTCAATTATCACCTACTAAATTTAGGCTAATGTAATGCATTTGTAGACCTGTTGAATGCACTTGACATCATGTTTAAAATATTTGAAACTGCACCGTTTTTTAATATCATATGTTGACCACTTTTTTTCCTACACACATCTGGTGCGTGGCAGCAGGCATCCCATGCGACCCATAAAAACTTCAGTTATACTGGTTTGAGTGTTTCTTTTTTTCTTCAGATAATATTTCACCTAAGGACAAAAAAAAGTCTGAGGTTACAATACAAAAATTTGCTTGATGAAATACAATACTGCTCTAATATCTGTAATTGACATTTTTTTTTCACCCTTTGCAATCAGTATGTAAACAGTGTTTTAATTTTTGCTTCTGTTGTTTAACATTACCTTTTTTCTTGAAAGTCCTTGGGATTTAGGCATCTATGTCAGTTGGATACTCTTAAAACTATTTCAATAGCAAATTACCTATAGCCATTATTATTCTGTAGAATGATAGGGTCATTCTTAAGGTGGAAGCCATGGTTTTGCACTGTCTCTTGTTAAATTAGTGAAGATTAAATTCTGGACTCAAATTCCTCCGAGTTCTGCTTTACTTGCTCTGTGAATTTTTTTTTTTTTTTTGCTATTATTTTAGGTTTTTGAGGGGGGACCTTTTAATTCTTTTTATTTATTTTTTTCCAAGTATTGGGATACTTTGTTGTAGTGCTCCAAAATAGTTTTGTATCTTCCAATCTCTTACTCTTTTACTCCTTCCCTACGCAACATTCTCATACATACTCATTAAATCTGTCTGCTGATGTTTGCAACTCTGAGCTTACCTTCTAACTGTTGGGATAATAACCTTTGAAGGCATTTGTTTGGTAGTACAGAAGTGTTTGAATGCTCACTGTTTTTGTGAAAACATTACAAACTTCTAATGTTACATTTGCATCTGTGTGTAAGCAATGTAAGAAACAAAATAGTCTTCAAATATGTTTAGAATACTTTAAATAAGATAATTGTCCAAATCTTGATAGCTGCCTAGACAAGGGAATTTTGGAGGAATAAATATCCTTCTTGTTTAAAGCAAGTCCCCAGATTGCTTATACTAATTTTGCTTTGTTTTAGTTTATCATCTTGGAATCTGTTTTTCCTTAGTAATCTTCTGTGATTGCTAGCTTTCTTTTTTTTTTTTTTTTCTTCCTGCATAATACTCCCAGACATCCTTTAACTGTTTTATCCTTACGGATCTCAAAAGTGTTTTAAACTGAAGTTATCAAAAAATTCTGAGCATGTTACATATTTCTGAAATATAGGGCAGAATAACAGGAACATTTGAAAAGGGTATTGGAAGTGTGCCTTCTGGAAGAGAAAACTAATCTTGAAGATGAAATTTCAATAAAGTTGAGTATAGCTCTTCTGGAGAAATGGGTAAGGACATTCTACTGACTGTCACTTTCAGAATTGTTAAAATTGTCTTGAATGGCAAATTTCAGGAAAAATTTCCTGTGACCCTTTTTTTCAGGGATTTTATTTATTTTTGGTGTGGAAAGTATCTTATGATTCCTTAGGAATCCTCCAAACCAAGCATGGATGTACATGATATTTAATAATTGCAAAAGATGTAAATAGCAGCTTCATGGTGTGAGCAGCAGTGTTTCTTACTCTGATTTAATCTTGTCTAGTACAAGTCTAAAACTCATCATTGATCACAAGTCACAAAATATTTCTACATAACTTTATTTTATAAAGCTTGTATTAGGCTGTATTTATTGTTCTTTTTCTCAATGGAAGATCCCTTTCAGATTAGCCCTGTGTGTTTTTTATCTTTCTTTGGATGTTTGACCGATGAGATCTAAGGCCTGAGAAGCCTTCAAAATCAAAACTGTGGTCATAAAAAAAGAACAAACTGAAGTTTAAATAGTTTGCAGTACTTGCTTTGCTCTGTTACGTATATTTATTTTAATAGCTTGGGACTTGCAGATAAATGGTTCTGTTCTAACCATCAGTTCTATAAGGCTTTGTCCCTACCAGAATGCTGAGAGTTTGGAAGAGTGCAGGGTGGGTATTTAGTTTGTCTATTTTGATTTTTTTGTAATGATTGTATGTTGGCTTGTAAATATAGGGAACTCTTCTGCTGCTCTGTTTTGCTAACCTTTCTGATTGCTCTGTTTTCAGTCATTCTCAAATCACTCCTGTGCTGCCTGACTGCCACTTTGCATGACCCAGTTTGGGACAGTTTTGCTGGCTTCCTCTTTATTCCTGCAAATTGTTCTAATCTTTGTGACTGCAGAAATGTTTCCTCTGTTTCCAGGTGTCTTCTCTCACTTGATATCATGGTACCTGCCAACTGTCTGTTTCTACAGCACTGAAATGTACCTTCGGCTTCTCTTTAAATAAATAGGACAGTTAACTGCTTTCAATACATCATTGTGGGACTTCTTCTCAAATATGCAAGTTTATTGCAAATCCTTTGTATGTGGTACATCTGCTATCCACTTGATATGTCAGTAGAATTCATGTTGAGGAAAAGTATATGCATACGTGAAGAGTGGAGAGGGATGAAAATTAGTATGTTGCTGTTCTCTCCTTGTTACAGCTGATAGGTCTAATATAAAAAAAAAAGAAGTGCATGCTACAGTCATGAACTCTAAAATAAAAAGGCTCAGGAGTTTTTATGTTGCATAAGCAAACAAGTGAAGTGTATTTTATGTTCCTCTGGAGCAGAAAAGTAAATACTGTGATATTTATTATAGCTTCTCTATTGATAAGCCCTATCAGTAATAAAAGTCTCAAAGTTAATTAAACTTAAGCTTTATGTTAAAGGCACTGTCCTATTTTCTTGTTACTTCTCAAAAATGCTTCATCAACCATCATAGTCTGTAAAGTGTCTTCCATGCATTAATCAAAGAGACTGCTGTGGGAAACTTTAATCAGAATAAATACCAGTTTATACTTTGTAAACAAATAATTAGTTGGCTAAGAAGAAACAAAAAACATTTCATCCTTTCATTTAATGAAAGCCAAAAAGGGACAAAAACAGAGAAGGGGGAATGCTCATCTGTGTTATTAATATATGGCTTACTTACAATTCATGACTTCTGTCACACAGTGCCATCCTTCTAATCAATGGTCTGGATGTCTTTCTGAAATAGATTGGATTAATCTTTGTTATAAATGCGAACAAATGTATTTACTCCAGCAGAGATGAAATAAAAAGACAGCTAAAGAAATTAATGTTTGGAAATAGTAGAGGAGTTTTATATTGTCATTTGCTTTGCTTTTTTAAATGCTTCGTGAGGCTTTGTCATTGCATGACTCCTACAGGAGGGTGGTGGTGCATTATGTGAAGACAAATGTCTTGGGAACAAAAGGGCCCTTTTCTGCCAAAGCTGGAAGATGGTTCTGGCTCTTCATTTTTTTTTCCACCTTCAAAGAAGTCCAAGAAAACTGCTGACACTTACAGAAGAGTAAAATATGATTTATGATGACATCATGTATTACCCAAGCAAATCTGTTTCGAGGAAGATTGTTTTTTTTTTCTGGTGTGTTGTAATAAAGAAACAGTGAATCATTCTTGAAGGAGTATTGGTTCAGATTCTTCTCCCTCTATTGCCTCCACCCCACCCCCACTTTTCCCAGTTTTATGATTCTTTAGGGGTCTTAATATTGATGTTAGCTACAAAAGAAAGTTCTAAAATTATCTTCAGTTCTTAAACATAGCTGCTTCATGTGGGTTTTTGTTATGCAAGAGTAATCTCTGCCATGTGGCTGGAGGCCATACCCAGCTGCTACTGAATAGCATTGGTTCTGATTTACTGGCTCCAACGATATTTCATTGCAAACTTTATTTGGAGGCAGTAAGTTTCATTTGCTGAAGAACCGTAGCATCCTCATCTGCAACGGAAGTTGGTTGTTCCATAACTGACTTTAATTAGTTAAACTGGCCTTTAGATGACTTCCTCTATCAAATGCCATGAATAAGACTGGTCACAATATTGTGTTGGATGATGGCATCAGCAACAGGGAGTAAAGCAGATGAATAAAAATAGAGATTATATTCCAACCCCCAGTAGGCTAAAAAGGAAGCTGACTGGTAAAGCTTAGAAGATGACTAGTTTTACAGATAGTGCCAGGCAATAAAACTCAGTCAGGGTTAGTTAGGGAAGTGGCAGGAAAGAGGTAACGAGTCAGTGTAAGTCTTAGACTGTGACACAAGCAAAAATTCTCTGGCTGAGTATCTGGGCTGTGATACTGGGGAAGATGGGAAGCCCAGGGTCTATTGACTGCTTGAGTATGAGTGTTTCTAGACAGGGAGACATTGCAAGCCTTGTGAAAGCCTTTTATAGTTGGGTCAGAAATTGACATCAACATTTTATTTATGAAGTTCTTTTAGTTTTGAGCTTTTTAACTCCAGTGAAATACAAAATATACAGAAACAATTTTGGAGGTGTCCAAAAATGGGGCTTAATAAATGTCACTTGATATTTCCTTAGTGATTTTTAGTTAGCTGGTTATGCTCTGTGTTACATCTCTGGGAAGCCTATGCATCCCTTTTAAGAAAAGAGCAGAAGCACAGATTACAGTAGTTGCTTATATATCAACCTGTGTCTTGTGTTTAAATAAATAAATGAATCCCCAGTGGCACAGCCAAATTTAAGACAGTTCTGATGCCTGTATTCATACCAAGCAATACCTTGTTCTGTGATTTTATTGTTTACTTCTGTCCTGTAGATTGGGACTTTAGTACAAAGTACATACCTAAACTCTGTTTCCTGTTATGGACTGTTCTTCATGGGCCATACATACTTTTTTTTTTTTTTTTTTTTTTTTTTTTTTTTACCTAACCGATGCTGCTTTGAGAGGAAGGCAGGTTTACAGTGGGATACAGAAAATGTGTCTAAACTTGGGAGTTCTCTTTTGTATCAGAAGATGCTTCTGATCAATCTGTCAGAAGTGTTTTGCCACTGCAGAAGTACAGAAGAGGAAGGTGCAGCTGTCTCCACAAAGGCAGAAGCCGGAGCCTCGCACAGGTAGGTTGAAGTGTTGCCTCTGAGCAAGGCAAGGGTTTCAGGCTACTCGATTCCCAGCTTGTTTAAGCAAAGCGTTAGTGACTTTGCCAGGAATCAGTGCTTTGCAGAGAGCTAAGAGTTAATGTACAGTGCTTCGTTTCTGTACAAAGTAAGTGCTGCTGTGCGGTTGGAAGTCCTGTCCCTCATTTCCCCTCACTTTGAGCAGTGGTATGATGTATCTTATTCTGCAATTCTTGAGAAGTCAACTTGATTGATTTTTATGTAATATGTGTTAGGCCTAAACCTTTCCCCAGTCTCCTTTTAACCTTGTCAGAGTTTTGTCTGGTGTTCCTCCTCCTGTTTTGAAACAATTAAATTCTTGTAATTCAGATGGATTTACACCTCAGCTGTGGTAAGTATTTTTGAGAAAACTGATGCTTGTCAAAAACCTCACGTTTTTGTTGGGGCCCTACATGTTGTGGACAGAGCTGTGAAAACTGAGTTGTCATAAATGTTCGGTTATCCTGTAACTTACTTGACAGAACAAGGACTAAGTACAGCAAGGTTGGTAAGAATCCTTTCACCGTTCATAGAAAATACCAGCATAGCAGTAGTGTAGAGTCTGTAATATAAAGTATATGTATACACTTCTTTGCATCTGAAAAGATGACTGCTTTATCCTCTGATTAAATGATAGAGACATAGCGTGTACGTAACCACATTCGTAATTGTTTTGTTGTACAAGAATGGAATTAACAACCTGATGTCCTTTGCTGAGTCAAGATCTTTGTGAATTCCTGTACTCATGTTTCATGGTGTTAACTCTCTACCGATGTTCATTCTTTCTGTTAATAGTGATAAAGTCACAAAGCAATTATACTCCCACGAGCTGTCCTTTAATAACCTTTGTCATTTGTCAGAGTGCATTAGGCCCTTGCAAATTTTTACAGACAAGCTAGTGGTCTTCATGAACTAATAAAGTGCTCTGATGTGCCAGCTCATCTGACTTGCCAAATTGCTGGTGGTTCGAAGGGGAACTTGCTTCAGTTTAAAGAAAGATTTTACCGTTCTGTTGGAGCAAAGGATTTTCAAACAGAATTACAATCAACAAATAATGCCCATTTGAACTGTCTCTGCCTTCCAGTTCTGCAAAGACTTGTGTTTTAAGCATTTCAATTGACTTTGGATACAAATATAACTTATGTTAAACTAGGAAATATATAATGATGTTCATATATTAAATTGTGATGGTCTTACTACAACCATGTATTTATGAGTGTTATCATTTATATTACATAACATTTTAATAGTTATTCTTATATTTTTAAATTATATTTTTATATTATTATTTTATAAATATATGTTTTTTTTTTTGTCATTTTATATTTTATATATGATTTATAATTTTTAATATCATTATTTTGTATTATTACATTATATTTGTGTGAGTATTTGGGATTAGAAACGCTGCTGGTTATACAACAAAGATAGAACCCAGTGTGATTGTTTTCTCCAATTATTTTTTTTTCTTTAATTAGTGTTTTAGCTCCAAGCAGCCAAAACACATTCCTCCTAGCAATTTACCAGCATGAAATGGATATTTGGGGTTGGCATGTTCTGCTGTAAAGGAAAAGTATAGGAAAGTGAAAGTGTGAAGAGAGGATACTTTTAGAATCATTTAGTATTTTATGAACTGTATAGTGTTATGGATGTTTTTCAGGCAACATGTAATATAACATTAAAAAGAAGTGACAATTCAGTTGCAGTTGTGCTCTTAAGTATATGTATTTCCCTTCACTCCTGACACTTTGAGCAGATAGACAGTTCCGATGCTTCAGGTGCATATTGCATTCCTACTTCAGGGATTGCCTTCTCCTTGGTTATGTTATGTTGAAGCCTGATAGATCACTTTTACTTTGTAGTTGTGTACACTCCAATATTCAGTTCTTGGGTTCACAAGGAGACAACTGAAGTATATAGAAGCCAGTCAGATAAACATGCTTTTCTGACCTCTGACTAGAGCTGGGATATTTGAAAACAAAAATTTTATAATAAAGGTAACCTGTGTTTTTTTTTTTTTTTCCAAATATTCAAATTTATTTTTAGTATTATTATTGCTTGGAAAGTAAAGCTTTAATGTAGTCTGCATCCTGTACTTCTAACTGGTCTAACGGAGTTAGACTAGAGACTATGTACATCTTTAATGAATGATGTAGTTCAGAAGGAATATGCTTAAATTGGCAGGTGAGCAGCTTTTGCAATAAGTTATTGACTTTGACATAAAACTTTTATTTTGTAGTCTCTGATATCTTCTTTAACTTCTTTGAAGTAATCGTTACTGTTATTTTATAATCAATTATAGCAGTTGATTGTTGTAAGAAACTGGTCAAACTGTCCAATAGAGAGATTGAGTTGTTAGGTTGATGCTGTTTCTGTTCAACCTTCTTTTTCTCTCTCCCTTGTATGAGCGTGCACATATATGTATTCTGCTGGAATTCTGCCTCACCTCTGAGCTGTTAGTCTCAATATAGTGTGTGGCTTTTATTTTTATTTTACAAATATCCAACTGGCAACTGAATAGAAGTATTTTCTTGATGGATTTGAAAGGTTCAAGGTTCTTGAAGTTTGCACGTCCTGTGAAAAAGACAGGTCAATTTTTTCACTCTGGGCATCTGTCTCTCATAAGCTCATAAATTGCTCTTGAAGCTAGATAGAAAAAATACTGAAGGCAACATCATATTTAAGAGTTTAAATGTGCTGATTGGAGTGTCTGAGAGTCTAACCTCAGGCAAAAGGTCTCCAGTTCAGTCTTTTTGACTGATGTGGACTGGTCCACTGTTAATAATTTAGTTTCAAGACCTACTAAATGAAAAATAGGAGACTCATAGCATCAGTATCATTGTCTATCTTCCCTAGAAAATATAAACTGATTGTATTTTGATGTATGTTTCTACTCTTTCTACACTTAACTGTTCCCTATTGCAGCCACTGCATCTGAATTTTTTTTAATGAGCAGTGATTTTTTTTATCTACAGAACACATAGCTTGCCCTGCAGGATCTTATGTTCATATTTAGTGTGCTTTATTTGTGTTTTAAATCAAAAGTCTGACACTGGCCCGTCTATATGCATCACTCCTGACCATGCTTGTGAGTAGTCTGCTAAAAGTGTGTGTATTTCTTCAGTTCTTAGTGAAACAGAGCCGGGAATATTTTCCTATTTTTAGCTGACCAGAAACATGTTACTGTCTTGTTTAAGCTTCAGGTCAACTCTTTTATGAGTCAAAGGAAATGTGGCATTGCTTTGGCAGAACCAGCACAACAGTCCCCTTTGTCTGACAAAGTATTGCCAAAAGTGGCTTGTACTAACTATGGTGGCGGAAGAAATGGTGAAGGGGACAGTGGAGAGGGAGTTTATTAACAGCAAACTTCCCCTTTCTTCAGAAATATTTTAGATATTTCTGAACCTTTCTTTAAACAAGTTTTTTTGATGATTGTATGGAATTGACATATCACAGGTTTAGGCCCAATCCTTGTCAGCTGTTGAGTGTATAGTATTTCAGCCTCCCATTTTATTGGGTCAAAGAGGCAATGTACAGTTTTAATCATCTCTAGATTGTCTCTTGAAGTTCTGAAGTTTGTTTGTTTAAGAGAAGTCTTTCATTTTATTTTAATACAAGAATGATATTTCGTATTTTAGAACTTGAGAGGCAATTCTGGCAGTGATGCATGGGGCAGAATTTTCTGCCATGTTTCTTGTATAGCCAGAATGATCCTTCAAGTGGGAAAGTTCATTCTGTTAGCAAAGCATGACAACAGATGTGCACACGAAGTTGAAAAAAAGTTATTTTTATTCTCTGAAAGCAAGTATATTTTTTGAAATAGTGTATAGTTTTAGAGTTTTTATAGATAAATACTAATTCTTTTGAAGTTAGGATTCATTACTTTTTTGTCATTAGATTGCTGAAGAGCTTTTTTTTTTTTTTTTTTTTTTAAGTGATTACAAATATGAGAGTTGAACAGCTGCTATAAGATATATTTGATCACTGAAAGCTCTAAAAGTGCAGAAGCAGTAAGGAGGAAACAAACTTTTCTTCTCTTGATATTTAGGTTATTACTTTGTAAAACTTGTCTGGGTTGATATTTATTGTCTTTCTTCAAGATGTTTCACAGTAAGTAAGAAGGCAAGTCCTAGATATAACTTTGACATTTTCTAAATTATTTAAAGTAACATAGACTTCTTTTTGAAACTAATAGTGAAAATGGAAAAGTCAAAAGTAACTCTTAATACCCAACCTATATATAGGATACATATGTAGAATAACTCTGAGGGTGAGCTTTTAAGTCCATGTTTTCTAGATCCATGGAGAAAAAAGTAAAAGTTTTAGGGATGATCAAAACAAGTTTTAACATCTTAGGCATGTATTATACCTTTGGAAATTGAATGAATTTTGGTAGCAGCTATTATCTTGCTTGCAATTGAGATAATGCTTACAAAATTAAAGATTTATAAAACTGAGCATTTTAAAATTGTTCTTAAGCTTTCTCAGATCATGATAACCTAGTTTAGCTGTACCGTTCTGAAATTGGTACTCAAACAGAGGAGGAGGGAGGGATAATTGTGCAATCATTGTGGTTCCAGAAAATACTGCTTTTGTCCTTGTTAAAGAGGATGTTTTCCCTTCTAATTTCTTCAGAAGTGTTACTACCTGTACTTGGAACTTACTGATCTTTTACTATATGTTACATAATGCTTTTTACATTTTTCTAACAAAACATATATGCTGATTTTTTTTTTTGTGTGTGTTTTTAAAAAATATTTTTCATGCTGTAGTCTTCATGCAAAGACTTTTGATTTCAGTCGTTTTAGGGCATCTATTCATTTTTTTAATTATTACTTATTTTTTTATTTTTTAAATGAAACCGTAAGTTACAAAATAGAACCTCAGGGAGATGTATGCTTTCTTTTTTAGTTTTATCATCATAGCACTATTTAGACTTCTGTTGCTGTCCTCTCCTGTTGACTTTTTTCATCTGTAACTTGTATGCTTTCTACCTCATTAAAATGTGCTTAAAAATAATTCTAAGTGAGTTATCTGTATAAAACCAATAAACACCATTTTCATGTCAGTTTACCAGGTTTTCTCATTAACAAAAAAAATGCATTTGCAGTTTGGGAGGAGGAATAAAACTTTCTCTATAGAGTAGAATGAGAAGTATATTTCTTCACAATTAAAGATAATTAGGTTGTTTTAGTTAAGTTAGGTCATTAGTTAGCTATTTAAAAATGCATCAGGAACGTACTCTGTGCTTTGCTGTTTCTTTGTTTTCTTAGATGATAACAGGGAAAAGAATGTGTGGAATAGGACTGTCTCTTCTCATTCGGTACTTGATACTCTAAAATTGAGCATGGTTTCCAGCACTTTCCGTATTGAAGGCTAGAAGTTAGACACATTTGTCCTGAATTTGGAGATAGAATACCTCAGGGAATTTCACATCTACGCATAAAAATTACAATCATGTTCCAGCTTTCTTACTGTGGTATATCAACCATAATATAAAATTTGAGAAATTCAGGTTTTGGATAGCTGGGTTGCTTTGGAGCATATTTGTGCTGCTGCTGTGAGAACTGGAGTAGTCTGAGGTGGCTTCTTCAACATGTAGGCTGAAGAGAGCAATGAACACTTCAGGGTGTCCTCTACCTTGGCTTTGGCCTTATGGAAGAAATATTTACAGTGTCTACATAAAGAAGTCATTGTAGTTGCTTTAAATATTTCCCATGGATTAAAAAAAAATGTCGCAACAAACAGATCTATGGAAATGAATAACTCAAATGTCTAAGGAACCACAGAGTATCGATAAACTTATTTTTATCTCAGTGATATTTTTGAATGTTACTTAAATATATTATTGTTTTCACTGTGATGACAGACTGAAAAGACTATCGCTAATACATGACATTTTTAACCCAAATGGAACTTGTAAGCCCTGTTCTCTCAAATTGAAGCACAGAACTTAATTCCTCCTTAAGAAAACCAACAAACTATATTTATGTCTTCCCATTTTTAACTTTATTTTCTTTCCACTCAGTGGAATCAAGAAGAATACTAGATGCTAGAAAGTATTGTATCTGGCTATATCTTAGACAGAACCTGAAATCTAGTTGTGGTGTCGTTATTTCAGCTGTCTTCATTCTCTGTTTCTTTCCTGTGTTCTTCTTCCATAATGAGATTGGCTTGAGTGTAATGTTGCTGAATGTTATGGGAAGTGGTTTTCCATCCTTTTCACAGCAAAATGTTGTAAAGTAACGGTGATATAACTACTTCTTGATGTTTAGCCTGAGCCTGTACATCTTTGGTTTCATGTAAATGTTTTCTTTTTACCTAGAGACTAAAAGGGCCTTCCTGAAGGCTAACTGTGTTTAATTAATATTTAATTAATATAACCCTTTATCATGCCAACATCTTTTATTGCTGTCCTCCCTATTCCACATTTCCTGTTTGACTCTAATAAAAATAAATAAATAAATAAATAAAATCTGATGGTTGGGTTATGTGCAGCCAGACTGGCAAAGCTTTCTTATCCACCCACCCTTATAATCATAAGGCTGATTAACCAAAGTGATTAATAAGTAAATGTTGCACTGAATAAATTACTTAACCTCTCTTTGCCCTACACTTGCATTTGTAAAATAAAAACTGAAATACTGAACCACACAGAATGCTGTGCAAAATGCACAGAATGCATTTTGGTAAATTACTTAAAAATCACTTAAAATTGCCAAAGACTCTACAGAAATGCAATGTTAACGTTATGTGAATTATGTCATTGGTCAAAAAATAGAATCAAATGAGTTCTTGCCTGTGCTGCTGTATTTACGGGTCAGCATATTGTTTTCTGTCTGTGATCTTACAAAAGTCTAAGGTTGGTAGGAATCTGTGTTTTGATGGCATTGATGCAACATTTCATTATTAAACAAACCCAGAAACATTTATGGTCCAAGAGTTACAAAGCAGGGTATGTACTTGCTCTATAGAGTTAAATATCTCTAAATATCTCTTCCATTGTTCCCCAAGTAAATTGCAAATTAACACTAATAAATCACATTGCAGCAGTTGATAAGAAGTGAAAGTCCTTTAATAATTAAATAGTTCTTTTCAGCCCCCCCTCCCTTTTTTACGCAATGATTTCCTAGACTCAAAATCAGCATGTCTCATGCAGGCTACATATAATATATAGTTGTTTCAAATCAACTTTACTTACTGAGCTTTTTCTAGTAATGGAGCTCTGTCAGCAAAAAGCATATGCACCAGCAAATGATGAACGATGGACTTGTGTCAAATGGAAGCTTGAAAGGTGCTTCTGTCGTTAGATGGATTAGTCTGAACCAGGAGTTCAAAACTCCTCAAGTGTAATTGTTTCAGAGAAAAGATATCCCTGGGAGAGGGTCCCCGGAGAGGGGAGGGTAAGCACAGACTCAGCGGAAGAAGTACTTCATCAGATGAAAATGAGGGTTTACTAATTCACAAGGTTTTATTGTCATGAGATAGATTGCTTGATTTTTTATTTTATTAATTTTTTTTTAACGTGAGATTTGCACAGCTTTAATTTACTGTCAGTAAAACATACTGATATCTTGGGATTTTTCTTAGAAAAGTGCAGGCTTAATTCCAGTTATGTCTGTTGGCAACAGTCATTTCAGAGTAATCTCTTATATTTTTCATATACTTTATAAAAATGTTGGTTCTTGTTTCAGTAGTCAATATGCTAACTAGGAAACCTCATTTATCTGCAGTAGGTGTTCTGTCAGTTACAAGTTGATTAGGATAATGAGGGATGGGTATTTCAATGCAAGACATTCTTGTGCAAACTGTAAATTGTAATTTTGTATAAATAATATTCTAATACTGTATTTCTCTGTTAAATGTATAGTGCTTTCCTGTTGCTGTTGTGTAAATGTCATTAGAAAGAAAAATTCATGGGGGCAGAAATTTACATTAGGAATTAGGCTTTTGATATAGTTTTCCTTTTTTAATATATATATATATATATATATATATATATGTATGTATGTATGTATGTCGCCTTGGCTGTGCTTTAAATGGGTGTTCCATAAGAATGTTCAACAAAAGAATAACTATAAGCAGGGAGGCATTCACTGTTCCTCAGTCTTTCCGTTGTGCCAGTTTTTCCTTCTCTTTTGCTTCTTTGCAATTGTTAGCCTTCATGTGAACTGAAAGGTACTTCAAAACACTGGAAGAAAATAGTCTGAAAGCTTCATGCACATTTGCTTCATGGTAAAGAGAAGCGAAGAAGTTGAAGACTTTTTCCACTGACAGGTGTTTGTGTGTCAGAGCAATGAATGCTTTTGATGGCAAACCCACTTTTCTTCATTGTACCCTTCTTTCTAAATATAATAGAGAGGAAAGAAAGCAAATCTGACAACAAAAACAAAAACTCTCAAAACTGTATAATAGAAAGCTTTATTTATTTATTTATTTATTTATTTTAAAGAAGAAATTTAAATGATTTCAATGGCTATTCGCTTTCTTTCTGTGTGGGGAAAAAAGACAGCAGTTGCAGAGTGCCTGAGAAAGGTGAAGGTATTTGTGAGTTGTATACCTCATTATGTTACAAAAATATTGTCACCTGATGATTGGCTGATGCAAAATTGCATCGTGTTGCAGACTGCAGATCCTCTTTCTTTAAAGCAGTATCAATTTTCAGAGCCCCATCTTAGGCATAAAACTACTCTAAATTGCTGCTTGATTTTTAAAATTGTTTTCAATTTATTAAATCTTCCTGTGCAAGTGTATTAGCATGGCATATGTCGGTCTCTGTGTTTGCTTAGTTTATAATGTGACTAAACACAGTAAGTGAAGATTATTTTGCAGGCGTTAAATGTTCCAATCTTTGGTTGTTTTCATATGTTAAGCCATTCAGTACAATTGTATCGTATGGAATTAGAGACGCATTGATATCAGTCAAATTGACCACATGGCAGAGATTAAAAACAAGAGATGAGGAGAGTATGGTTTAGGACATAAGTCTTTTATTTTGTACATTAAAAATAAATAAAACATAAAGAAATGCTAAAAACAAACAAAAACCAATCAACCAAACCAAACAAAAGAACACCAAAAAGCTATTACCTGGATCAGCTTGGTTGTAAATAAGCTTTTGTTTTGTTTCTTTTCTATAAACATTGAAAGCAATTTGAATGATGGTAAAGATGGTACTAAAACGAACTCTAAACTTATGTAGACAAATGTTTGACAGAAGTGCAGGGACATTAATCTGGGCAGGATATAGATACAGATGCTATGTAAATTGTGCTGCAGACTGAAATGGACCCTGTAGTGTAAAACAGCCTTCTTCAGGAACTGTTGTGATCAAACCACAACGAGCAGGGAAAGCAAGCCTGTCACTGTAGGATATTGGGTTACTGCTCTTGTGAGTTGGAAGTAAGCAGAAAGCAGGCTTAAACCGAAGTGTTTGTCCTCTTTTATCTCCAAACAATTTCAATATATAAAACCTGTTTTTAACTATTTAGCTTGTGTGGCTAACTTTGAAAAAATTTGTCACAGTTTGACAGACAAATGAAGTTTTATTCCACAGTTCCTGGAACTTCTTTCCCTCTTCTGTATAGTCTAGCTAGGAGGTTATTTTATAATACCCTTCCTTCAAAGCTTGGTAGAAGTTTCCTAAAGGTTAAGATTTTTTATATTTATGTTTTTAGTTTGCACTTAATGTGCAACAATTCACTAATACCATGTTTGAAATGGGTTACTAAGTAACGTGAGCCACATTGATGTTGACTCCTAAACCAGCTGGACCCAGAAGGTCTCAGCCGAGAATGTGGCACATGCTAGGTAGGTCCTGCAGTAGGGAGGAGAGCAGGTGTCCCACAGCACGGTCCTGCTGTGCTACACTGGGCCCAGCCACTCCGTCTGCCAGGGGCCCTGTCGCAGGCCAGAAGCCAAGGTGCGTGCTGCAAGCACCATGTGGGCACCAGTCGCAGCTGGGAGTCGCAGTAGGGAAAGGACAAATGGCTCTGCAGGGAACACACGGTCCCCAAGATTTTGGAAGAAGGGCCTGAGAGGGCAAGTTTGGTGCCAAGATGCAGAAACAGTGGGTGTATTGTCTGGTGAGAAGCCACAGAGCAGCTCCACAGGACCTGTTGTCGTCAGGTGAGTTTCGGATCTCGGCTGAAGCTGCTGTGTTGTTGCAATTTCATGCGCTTCTCTGTTACCCCCAAAAGCTTAAACCAAATTTCTTGTAGAAATAACACAGCGGTAGGAAGATGTAAACAGGATTGCCCTCTTTGTGGTATTGCCTAACTACATAGAAGTGCAACTTTTAAAAAGTATGTGACAGAGGTGGTGCATAAACATAAATTTTGGCCTAGCGTCTGCATCAGCAAGTTCGTACTGCAGTTTTAACTGCCACCTACGTAGCAGTGATGTATCTGTAAGTCTGGGAGTGATGCTCAGAAGGTAAGTTAGCCAAGCAGCAGGAGTTTTTGTAGTGGAAAAGAGAAATGTTTGAGTAGGGAAAGTAGTACAGAAGTCTGGAGGGAGTACTGAAACCCCACGTCAGCGCGATGGAAGATTCTATTGTCTTTTCAATGCCCCCTTGAAGAATGACTGACCTGAAGTCATGCTCCCTTTGTCTCCTGTGAAACTGTACTTTGTACTGTTTCAAATCTTTTTGGAAGTAGACTCTTTTCAGCCTTCCCCACAGCTTCCTCTTTATTTTAAAGCTATAAAACAGTGATATGCCTGAGCAGAGCTAGTCATAGATGCTCTGACAGCATGTGACTGGTGTGCCTGAGCTTTATCATTCCTGCTAACTGACCCTTTTACTAAAAGTTTAATAGGGGATAAATTCACATGTGAATTCATAATCCCCTTAGTTGTGCCAGAAGGATTCCTTAACAAGCAAGCAACAAAGAGAATCTTATATAGCTAGACTTTTTTATTCCTCCTCCTCTTCATTCTTTTTCCAAATTTTATTGGGTAGACTACTTCAAGGATGTGTCTTTAACTGTCATCACAATTTTTATTTGTGCATAACCAAACAAACAAAGGCAATATATTCAATGTGGCTTTCAGAGCAGCTCTGTGTGTGGAATTGAATACATTTTTGAGCTTTTAAGTATGATAGGTGGAAATATTATTTCTTCCAAATATTTATTATTTTGCATTTTTACTTATTCTCTATAACTTAAAAATGCTTTTAAAGCATGTATCTCTTGGAACTTATATGTTTACAGTGTGATATTAGTACATGGAGGCTTTTAATTTCAGAATTCTGTATATTATTTGCTGCTCTTACCTAGATAAGCCTCTAAACATAGGTACTGAAAATATTTTTAGTAGAATATGCTGTTAATCAACTTTGTTATGGTTATTTTGAGTTTGAAAAAGGAAAATTGTTTCTCTCATAATGTTCTGTTGAAGTGCCTTTAAAGTGATGACATCATCACTTTAATACATTTAAAAGCTTCAGGGTTGCAACAGTTATTGAACAATGCTCATTGAAAGAATATTATTGATGTCTTGAGGCGTTCTTCTTTTATAAGGAAGACACTGCTTTTTGTGGCCTCTATAAAATAACGCTTAATTTTTTCCTTTATTGCGTGCTATGTTTCTGGCATTGAAAATGAGGAAATTCCTAACCACTACTAAATGCATCATCTCTTTACAGCACTTTGTTTTCTCAAACAAATCCGGCTGGGGTATGCTAGCCTGGAAAGTCCTTGAAAGCTCTTGTTGCAGAGCCCCAACTTTCTGTAATTGCAGTGTATGTGCAACCAAGGTATTGCAAAGAGATGCTTCTTCTGGTTAAATCCTGCCTCTCCTATCAGTCGGCAACTACTTTTGAAGAATAATTTTTTCCTGTCAGAGTTGTCACATTCTAGAGGTCTCTGTAACTTTAGAACTCATCATTTTCTCAGTGGAATCAGTAAAAGGTGGTTTTGTTTTCTTAAACTTTAATGGAAGTAGGATTCAGCTGTCTTTGGCAGGAAGAAATTCAGTGTGAGTATACAATCCTAACAAGACTCTGTGCATGTCTGTGTATGTGTGTGTGAGACGAAGACAGAGAGAGAGAGGCATTGTGCACTGAAATATTTTAAAATGTCTTGGCAGACTTCTGACACACAATGGATGTATTATTTTTCAGAAATTCATCAATTACCCCCTCTTGCCATCCCCCTCTGATGCCCCATTTCTCTCCCTCCCCTCAGCCCTGTTTTAGGAAATAGTTTTCTTATTAGTGGTTCTTTGGAGTTGCAATGTCCTTGATCTGGAAGGAGCATTTCTGTACTTTATGGTAATGCTTCTAAGATCTGAAAAGAAACTATTATTAATCAAATTTGGGCAATTAACACCAGAACTTTTTTAGTGGCTGCTGTTAATGTCTTTGAGCACTTGTATGATTGCAGGGTATGGTATGTTCTCCAGCCCTATAGTACTTGAATTTAAGACAGGTCACAGCAGCAAACAGTTCCTGGTTGAAGATGGTGGAAAGACTAATGAGCCGAAAGGTATAAAAAGCTGGTTGTTTTATTTGTAACTGTTATTAAGTGCTTGCAATCATTCAGTATTTAGGACCAAGTGAGACATTCCTCTCAATTTACACTTAAAGCTTTAGAAAAAGGGAGACAGGCCTGGGATACTTCTGAATTCTGTTCCAAACCCTGCTCAGTATTTTTGATTGTTTAGGAAAAATCAACACCAGATAAGAGACCAGTATGTCCCAAAATACTGCATTTTAGTTTACTGAGGCATTGCTGCTTCAGAACAGCAATCATAGCAAACTTGGAATTTGGACCTCTGAAGGTTAGAATTAGGCAGAAAGCATGCCTGTATTGTCCTGGCAGTTGCAGCAAAAATGCATAGATGTTCATGTTGCTGAATCTTTATTTTTATCCTGTACACTCTAAATTATTGATCTCAAAATACTTATTCAATTTTATGGCTTGTACAGAGGTGTTTCTTGTTGCTGGTTTGGCAGCATCTTTCTTTATATGTAGTACTGTAAATAGAAAGCCTGGTAAGTGTACCTTACTTCAAAGGTCTGATTTACATTCTAAGTTTTTAAATGATGAATGTGTTTTCAGTATGGAAGTAATAAAGGCAGTTTGGGTGACAATTTATGAAAATGATTGTTACAATAGTAGTTTATATAGGCTTCTTAAATGATAAGCATTTCTACTTCTGTTTAAGACTTCAGTGCAAAATGCTCATCTGTGTCTTAAGCTGCTCAACAGAGATGGTAAGATCTTCCCCCCAGAAATTAATACCACTGTATTTTTCATAGTATCTCTGAAGTTTGCAGTGGTTTGCATTGATGAGTAGGCAAACTGTCAGTCCTACAAATACCATTGAAACTGTAGACTTATGAGAAGGTTAATTATTAATTCATTTCCTAAATCAAAGAAGAATATTATTCTAAGAATACGTGCTGTTGGAACAAGCGGTGTGCGTCTTCTCCCGCTCTGAAAGAGGATGCAGTTACTGGGTGGGTATTTAAAGTGTTCTTGGGGTTGATTGCCTACTGAGACAAAAATGGACCTGATTTGTCAAATTATGAGAAGTGTTCTAACAGTGACAGCATATAGTTGTGAATACAGAGGACTATTTTGCACTCAAATTTTTGCTGAGTGTACCTGTCAGGTAATGTTACCTGCTGTCTACCCCTTTCTGCTGAGCCCCAAGTGACGACACCTCACTTGAGGTGACAATGGTACCGCTCTCAAAGCTCTCTGTGTGAGTGTGGGTGGTGGTGCTTACTGTTTAGCAAAATTAAAGAAAACAAAACAAAACAAAAACAAAAAAATAACAACAAAACTTGTTCTGACAGTTGCCTCTGAGAATTGGTGGAGAAACCAATGTCGTGCTCAGTGGATCCTGGAGGGATGGGTGTAGTGTAATTGTGCATACACGGTTGGATGAGAATAGTGGAGTATGTGAAAGAGTATCATCTGGAAGGAAAGGCCTGGGTTTCACCAGTATTAGGAGGTGTGGGGTCTGATTTGAATCTGTAAGCACTTTACCGCTTTTGTGGTAAAATTTCACTACATGTTGTTTCAGTAGGCCATCCTCCTGCGCCTCCTGTGATATGCTGGAACTGGTGTGTGTCATTTTCCCTGGGGTATATTGGATATAACTGAGGCTGTCTCTATGTTAGTGTTTTCTTTTGGAGCAGAAGCACATTTTTAAAGTGAATCCCTCAGAAGTCCCCTCTTACTAAGCATGGTGTGTGTGTGTGTGTTTTTTTTTTTTTTTTTTTTTTTCCCCCCCCACAAAGTGATGTAGATATGTGCAAGCTAGACTCTTGGAGAAAACTGAAAATTGAAATAGAAAATTGAAAGCTGTATTCTAGGCTTGTACTGAACAAGCTTTAACCTCTAGTGAGGGCATAATGATTGAGGCCTTTGAACATCTTCAGACCATGTGATAGTGAGCTTGTTACCCTTACTATGATTTTTGGGAAGAGGATTTATCAGGAGACACATAATGGAAGGAGTGTCTTGACAGGTTATTGGAAACATAAAGATAATCATAGCTTTCTGTTCCTAGCAGCTGAGTTCTTTTAGATGAGAATTGCTTTGTTACTTTGGTGGGCAGCATATCCCAGCTTGTAGTTCAATAATTACTAAGTTATTTGTTTGCTGCGTGCTTTATTGCAATGACAAATGTCTTCATGGAAACGTGTGCAAGAAAAATAGTGACAAATACTGTGCTAGTTACAAGGAAAGTATCTTGTATGGGCCTTTTTCCAAATCTTTGCTCCTCAAGGCAAGTAAGTCATTAATAGTAAATTACATTCTAGTTGCAAATTTAGTAGTGCCTTTGATGCCACAGGACCTTGAGTCTTTTAAAACTGTCAGTCACTTCATCCATACTCATTTCATTTACCTCTGGAAAGTGACAAACCAATTTGAAATTTTGCACAATCAGTTAGAAAAGAAATCAAATTAACTTCTAAGCCCTTCTCTATCAGTGATGAAATGGCCGGCAGATTTTACAGAGCTAGAAGAGCATTTTTGCAAAACATAAATACCTGTTACTGCCATCTGTGTTTTAGGGGGTGTTAAAACCCCTCTTTTGCACCACGTCACGGGCTTTTTATAGGCCTCTTGTTTCTCTGGGTGGATGGCGCATTGCCAAAGGCTAACTATATTGCCATTAAAATAGTGTGCTACAAAAGTTTTGTAGAAATTGCACATACACTTTTTTATTCTGACTAGTTTTTGTTTCTTTGGCCCATTTTATTTATGCTTTCCTTGTTTATGCTTTCATACTATCTACTCAGTACAACAAAAATGTAATCTAATACCCTAATCCTGATAAATGGGGGATAGCACTCATGGTATACCTTTCATTTATCAAGCTACAGAGCTTTCCAAAGGATTCTGTTTCATGTCACTAATACTGAATTTAATGATTTTTTTTAACCTAAATTAAATAGGTATAGATTAATTTTTGCCTTTTGTTTTCTTGCTTCCATATACACTCTTTGCAATAACAGTATATTAGAGGTAGCTTTGATATTTAAAGTGTTTTACTTCTTTGCCTTGTCTTCAGTACAGGTCTAAAAGCATTGCCCAACTCACTCTACAGTATTCTACACTAATATCATAGGTTTTGATATTTAAGCTAAGAGCGTATATATATTTTTAAACATTCTGGTTCTAGCTCTGTAAATGAATTTGCAAGCGGCACAAATGACTGTGGTTTAGAGTCAAATCATGCAAGCTTTGATGTGTATTTTACAGTCTGCATTTAGACTCTTTAGGTTGTTCTCTTGTGAAAACAAGCTATACTCTGCTAGCTAATGGTTTGTCCTCTGACATAGCTACTAGTGTGCTAGTCTTCAGGAAAAATGTAAGCAAATGGAAGTGATGTGGGTAGTTTAATCGGACCAGCTACATGGAGGCAGAGCAGAAGTCTTGTTGCTGCTCTTAGAGATGCTGCTCGTTCACTTTGGTAGTAATACTGTCAGCTATTTGTCAAGAACTTTTGTTCTTTGTCTAATTTTTCTGTGTCTGTGATGGTGAAACAATCAGGAAGTTTATGCTGAGAAGATATATGCATTTTGCTGTTGTAAGTGGCGAGCTTGTTTTCTTTCAATATTATGTTACAACTTTTCTAATACCATTGTGGTAATCTGTAATTGTTTGGGTGTCTGGTATGCATTATTTCTAGCCATTTTAATGAAATATTACGGTTATTAACCATGACTACTGGTTTATAGTGGCTGTAATCCTTGAGTGTTTTCTGTTATTGTAGTTTAGGGCCACTTTGTTGGAGCATTAGCCACCTTCTGGTTTGCATCAAGGTGGCTGTCTAATGGATCATTAACTGCTAGTGAGCCCTAGGTCCTTGGGGACTTGCTTGGTACAGTAGTTGTGGTGTGAGAAGTAAAGCTCATACAGCAAGAAATCTGAATACAGTGAACCCTGTGGTAGTGTAGAATGAAATGACTTTGTGCTCTTAATATCTTTGTTTTTTCTACAAAATTTTTGTTGTTTTTGTTACGAGAGCAGCGTGTTTTAGATGCTCTGAATGGGCAGGGATTGATGAATTAGGCACTCCTGAAGCAAGCATGACTGATGGTCTCTGCTATGTTTAGCTAATGCTGATACTGCTTTTGGTAGGGATTCATATGCTGCTGCAGAAGTTTCTTCTTAGTCTGTTTACTAACTCCAAAGACTGTGCTTGCTGTGGTTGGACTTGGTGATGTTGAAGGGCATTTCCAATTTAGGCGATGCTATGATGCTACAGTAGCAGATATAGGAGGATTAAGCATATTTTATTCCTTATATTTTTATTCTATCCATCTCCTGCTACTTTTCCTAAATTTCCTCCAAATAAATGTGTAGAGCTAGCAGAACATGAAGAACAACTGGTGAACCAAACTCTGAGGGTGAGTTTGTGTCTGTGTGTATTTTCTGGTAATCTACACTTTTCTGAGGTCCTCTTCTGCTATTCCTGACCTTTCAATACTGTGGTTAGCATCTGGACTTCTATTTGTTGGAGATGCTTCTGTGTTAAGATCAATCCCAAGCCTTCAGCCTAAATGTGATAGTCAGAGGCAACAAAGAGACTTCTCCTTGGGCTCCTAATTGAGAATTTCCTTGTCAGTCCATTATGACTTCCACTTGGACCATTCAGAAATTGGTGAGTGTTGTTGTCAGGTGTTTGAGAAAGTGCTCACATCTTTGGAGGTAGGTAAATATTTGGTCCTTCTTCATCTTTGGTCTTGTTTATCAGATTGTACTGAACTTGATCATAGTTTTTTGTGTTTTTCACAGATGACAGTTTTAGATATCTTTACCTGTATTTTAAAATTCAGCAGAAAGACTTCTGTGGCTCTGACCTTGCTGAAATTTTCATGCCAGCTGATATATAGTAAATGTCACAGTTAAGGATAAAACAGTGATTTTTTTTTACTACAAAGTGCTGCCATGGTTTATCAAGTATTAAGTCAGCACTTTTGCTTGGGATTTCAATTAGCTGCCTTTTAATTTCAAAATGACAATGTGCACTGAAAAACACTGTTTCAGTCCTTCAAAATATGAATGTGTGGACTGTGAAATAATAATTACAGAGTTGAATCTTACTTGCAATGGGATCAAAATATTAAAGCTTTAATGCTTACAAAAAAATATCTGTCAGTGTTTGGCAAATACTGAGCCTCCCAGCACCTTTCTCAGAGATGGAAATACTCCTTCAAGCAATGTATATGATGAGATATATATCAGTACAGGAGGCTGAATATGCTATTGGATTAATCTGTTTAATATTGAGATGGGTATGTGCATGTTGTTTTGATTGACATAAGAAAGCATATAAACAGTTTATTTTCAGCAAATATTGTGGCTCAATTATTTGACTGGTTCTCTTGGTTGGCCATGCCATTAGCTTATTTGTAATTTAAAATTGACATATTTATTCTAAATAAATTAGGAGGATAATGCAAGTGTCAATACATTTGGAGGTGGGGGAAGAGAAAAAAGAAAAGAAGCTGCAACTAAAATGATGTTTAGAAATGTCAGATTTTTTCAGAGGTGGGGGGCTGGGGAAAGGGGAAGTTGCATTTAATTAGCTGTAACTGCCTGCCCGCATGTTCCTGAGCATATGGAATTACGTTCCTGAACAAATGACACAGTTCTCAACTGCACCCTGTTGATGCACAATTTTAATTGTGTCAGGATTTAGTTACCAGGCTGACACACACAGCTATGCTTTAAAAATTCAGGATTTTTATCTCTTTCATTATCTGGTACTATTGAATTATGAATATATTCTGTCACTGTTAGATTTTCCTAATCTGTAAAATTAGCTCAGTGTAAAAAAATGATGTTATAGTTAATGTGTCTTGTTGATAATTACAAAATTGATAAAATAAGCATTCGTACTTGACTTTGAGGAGTTTATTTGGCCCTTTTGATGCAAGCCCTTGGCTCTAAGAAGTAAATTTGGCTGCTGCTGTTGTTGTTGTTTTTTTTTTTTCCCCACCCTCCATTAGCAATCATTCTGTTGCACACAGTACGTGATAAATCAACCGCAGGAGCTTTAGAGTTGCCATAACATGACATTACCTATCAGCTCGTCAAGTCTGTGTTGACTCTGCGCCTTTTAGGCTGTATATTTCTTCAAAGTCTAGTGCCAGTTACTTAGTCAGCTCTAACTAATTTCAGAGTGGAAGGGAAACTTTACTGGAGTGCTGTTTGGGATCTGCTTTTTAATCCTGGTCTGTTTAATGTTTGCCTCCTGACATTCTAGGCCAGACATCATTTTAATGGTATGTGTGGTGATAAAGCCAATAAACTGTCAAGATGATTGATAATCTAAGCATTATAGCAATATGACTTTCCTGTTCTCCTCTGTGCTTTAGATGATGGTTTCCAAATTGAATTCTTACAGTGTGCTGTATGCTTGTTGGAGAGTCTCTCAGCGAGCGGTTGGAAGGAGCTAGCCTTTACTAATGCAGGCTTTTACATTTCTGTTATTATTGGAAGGACTTTTAATTTGGGAAACATTAAGAGGGAATTCTACCACTGGAATAGGCTTGGTCCCTAATTTTTTGAAATTCTGTTATTTTTATGGCCACCTGGGATGAATCTCAAAATTTCACGTGGCTGACTCCTTTATCTGTAATGCCTTTCAACTAGCGATAACGGAGCATGTGTTAGTGTGTGCATGGCTTCCGGGTTCACTTAAGCAAATTCAGCAGCCATTTTTCATCATCTTAATTGAAAGTCATTGATCAGACGTGCTCACTTTTTTTTTTTTTTTTGTTTTTGTTTTTTGGGGGGGGTTGGGGGGTAGAAGGGAAGGAAGGGAAAGGACTTGCAGGCAATTGATTTGGATTATTTTTGCATGATGCCTAAAACTAATGGTTTTCATCTTGTAGTTTTGTGCTGGTCCCTGGACAGTGACAGAGCAAGGATAAATGAATGACAGCTATTTGTGTTTTGGAACTGCTCTGCCTGTGCTTTTTTGATTATTAAATGTGTTAAGTTTGCCAATACATCAGTTTTGTGGTTGTGTTGTTTTTATTTATTTATTTATTTTATTTTATTTTTATTTAAACCAGAAGTTAGCACTCCTGCACTGTCTGAAGAAATTTTGCACAGGTAATCCTCATTAAGTGCATTGATTGATAAACGTTGTTCTGGATACTTTCTGTGATCTGTTGTGGAGTGTAGGCAAAGCCATGTCATGCTTGCTTTTAAGGAAAAGCTTTTTTTTTTTTTTTTTTTTTAAGCTCAGTTTGTTGTCTAGATTCTAGATTCTGGGGGTTTTAGTACAAAATTCCCTTGAATGATTTTTAGACTTGGAGTAAGTAGTAGATCACACTCCTCCTTTTCATTTTTTTTTTTTCTCCCAGTTTTTGCTGTGAGCATTTTCCCCTCAGAAATTAATAATTAATTGGGTTATATGGGTGAATATAAAGTTCTGATTCATTAGAAAAACAAACCTTTATTCAGTAGGTTTTCACAGCATGGATGATCGGGATTAGCCTAGCTTTGGTGGGAACAACCAAACCGAAAAGTTGTGTGGGAATTCCTGCAGCCTTGCTGGTGAGGCATTGCTCCCATGTGTGCTGGAAGTTATGGCTCCTCGGAGAGTAGCCCTCTCACACTTCCATGCCAGTGAAGCTGCTGGAAAACTGTTTCTCTAGGCATTTGGCAGGGGGCTGTGGAAAGGCACTAGAAGCCCCCTGGTACTCTTTTTTTTTTTTTTTTTTTTTAAAGCCTTTGTCCCATCTAGAAGGTGAGTGGGTTAGCTAGCCTGGGAAGGCTTTTTGTGTTAATAGGAACTAGATTTGAGATGGTAGCTCAAGGGCGTTGTTAATTCTGCAGTGAAGATGCATCTCTTTGAGCAGTCAGTGCTGAGGAAATATCTGTCCCTGTGTATACCTCTAGGGTAGCTCCTCTGGCAGTTGAGAGCCACTTTCCAGGAGTCTTTTGCTTTCAGCTTTGTCTTTGTTCCTTTACCCTCTTTCCTCTTCCTACTGCCTACCCATCTTTTTTCCTCTGACAGTTAGCTGGTTCAAGTTGTATTTCTTCATGTTGCCAGGATGATCTAGTGCATTGCTGAGTTCGTAAAACTGCACAGAGCACTCTGTTGAATAAAGGGGATAGACCAGAAATGACTGTGGGAGGAGTTCTAGTGAACAGATTGGTAGGGCGCTTGGGGGTTTATTGCATTCCCTTTTGAGCAAGAAATTACAGAATTTAACCCAAACTTATGAACGGTGAATTTTTCAGCTGTGCTTTGCTTAGTCTAAAGGAGAATTCTGTCTGGGACTTAGGGATCTTTCTCTCTGAGGTTCTGCTTCCCCACCTCTTGGGGAGCTTGCTTTTTACTCAAGGAAGAGCTATTATGCATCAGTAGTGTTTGCTGGTACTGAAGCCCTTTGTCTTGTGGGGAACTGCCAAGCTCAATCCTTGGCCAGAATAAGTAGACAATTCTATTAAAATTCAGGCTGATGGAGAATGGGTGTTGACAGATACACTGGCTAGATTAGATTTGATTGTGTACTCTTTGAAGTTAAGTTTCTCTGAATTGCTGGGTCAAACTCTGGTTGTGTAGTTTACCTGTAAAAAATGAAGCTAAACCGGCCTTTTTCTTTCTGTCAGCCTAAAGAATTCCCAAAGCAACATTGCATTAGTTCTCATCCAAGGCATTAAAGCTTAATTTGCTTTTGAAAAATTAGGGCTTGTGTTTTGCAGAGACAACTGGCCAACAATGAAATAAGTACTATTACACTGTGCTATTACAATTTAATTTGGTCAGCTTTTTTTAAGGCCCTTACAGTCAATTTAAGCGCAATGCTTGCTGACAAAATAGATGCTTTAGAGTCAAATTCTTCACTCTTGCATGATTTCCAGTGGTCTTTTCAGTTTTATTTATTTATTTTCATAACAGCAGTTATTTGAAAACAGAAAATGGCCTGTATATAGAGGCAAGAGAAACCTTCCTTTTGCTGGATACATTTGGGTACTTTTGAGTAGGCTTATCTTTTCCCCAGGGTAGCTTGGCTTATTGTTTTCCCAAGGTTATCTTTCCACAAGAAGGGTGATGGGGGCCAACTTTGTAGTGGAATTCTTAACAGATAGACAAAATGTGAATTAATACTGTAAGCAAAGGATCTTAGACAACTGGAGAAGGATGTATCTAGTTAATTGCTTTTTTTTTCCACCTCTCCTGTCCCGTATCATCTGAGATAATGTACAAAGCTTTGTGGTTTCCATATAGCTTTTGTTTTTTTTAAAACTGATTTTTTACCTTCCTGGCATGTTATGTATTGATAGGAAAGAAAAATGTTTGTAGTAGCATCATCTGCTATTGTTCATCTGTTGTTTCTCTGTCATAGGTATGTTGTTATGATTGAGAGGCATCACGTTTTTTTATTATTTAATGACTTTGAAATATGTAGGTCTTTGGCCAAATATGTCTGCTGTAATCAGGTGGTTTTTAGAGCCACTTAATGGGATAAATTTGTACTGTGGCTGATTTTGCGTTTTCTATGACTTGAAAAATCCAAGGCATGCCTTGAGATCTTCAGCAGTGTTCTTGTGTAACTGGACATCACTTTGTATGAAAGAAAAAAACAGCATATTTTAGATCGCTAGCCATACATCATCTTCTTGACTGAAAAATAATGCTAGCAGCCACTTTGTAACACTTCTAGCAGGTAGGATGTTAAATATTTAGCCTTGCAGGTAATGATGATTGTGCAGAATTGAGCATTGCTTGTGTATTCATTGCTAATAGCTCCCCCTCATTGAGTCAATTTGAACTTTTTTTTCCTCTACAACTGACAGGAATATGGTTTGGTATAGATGTTATTTCAGCCATTTTGCCCCCAGGAGAAACATCAGTAATTTATAAATAAAATACACACAAAAATAGGAGAAGTAAACTGGAGGGTTTTCTTTTTGTTCTTTTGTTGTTGTTATTTGTTTTGTTTTATTTTATTTTATTTTATTTGCAACAAAGGCACTACTAATTTCAATACCGTGATTTGGAACTAAATTATTTTTAGTTACTGATTTATTGGTTGTACAGTTGTATTTCCATATAACTGGATGTGAGAGTCTGGAAAACTTGATTCTTTTATTTTACTTGGACTTTGCATATTGTTAAACACAAATTGACAACGGTCAGTTGTCAAAAAAACCAACTAAGCCAAACAAACAAACAAACAAAAAAAAAACAAAACCAACAACACCCAAACAACCACCACCACAACAAAAACAAACCAAAAAACCCTAACAGCATTATTGAAAAGAAAGCTTTTATCTACTGCATGGGGTTAGATTTGGAAAGATTTTTTTTTTTCTTTCTGGATTAGGAAAGGCACTGGGTGAATTTCAAGCCAGATCATTAATATTTTAATGACTGTTCCAGAGTAGTGAATATGAAAAGTGTCGTAATTTTTAAAACCTTTCTAATTCTGTATATGATCTTCAGTTAGTTTTGAATGCTCTTACTTAAGTTATTTGGTTTCTTCAAGTTGTTTTAAAGTGATTCCAATTTAAATGTCTGTATTTCGTTGTGTGTGTGTATATCTACATATATATTTCATTTTTAAGTATATGTGGACTTGTTTACTTCAGTTATAGACTCTGTCTAAAGTTCAGAAAGATTGAGAAGTTGAATGTACATTGCGCTTCTGTGGTATTTTCTGAACAGTGTGGAGTAACCCCCAAATTACTTGTTTTTAGAGCAGTTATATGTTTTAAAACTGCTAAAATTGCAAATACCAATAAGTTCAAAAAAATTTAAAAACAAATTTAGGCAAAGTATTTGCTCATAAAATAAAAATGGGGAAGAGTGGGATGGCAAGTCTGGAAATCATATCCTTGGTTGACATGCTTCTTAGTCACTAGCTGAATAACTGCTCTAGCAAAAGAAGAGGGAAAATATGTTTATCTTATTCTTTTAAATAAAAGTGAAAAACTAAATGAACATTGATCAGAATATGCATATGAATAATCTCAGAAGTAGAGAGTATGTAAAGTGCCATAAATTACTGATCAAATCCATGACCCAGGTATTGCAGCTTGCCATCCTGTACTTCCAGAGGACAGCACAAAGTCTGAGTTTGTGTGATCTGTCCATGGTATTTGCCGTACTCCCTCCTGTTGCATATTCTAGTCTTGTTTCTTCCAGGCCTGAAGATATGGTTAAAGTAAATAGGGTGGTGTATGGATTCATTTGAGAAGGTGATGAAGCAAAATAACACTTGCCTTCTGAAGGAAACTGTAGAGTAAAGAATTTGAAAAACACTTCCTGTCTCCCTTTTAAAGTCAAATAGTTCATTTCTGGATCTGGCCAGTAGCAGAACTGTGAACTTGTTAGTTGAAAAATGAATGACTGCTTTGTGGCTCTGTATTTCTGCTATCGTATTCCTCCATGCTCTTTAACAACTGTTTGAGTATTGATCTGCTAGTGCCTAATAGCTTAGAAACACTGTGAATGCAATATGAAGATTAGAAACTATGCCCCTAAACCCAAAAGCATTGAATACATATATATTCTTCTCCATGTGATTTAGTTCAAATTGAAATTTATGGTATTGGCCATGTGAGTAAAATACAGGATGGTGACTGAGTGCTTTTTATATGCCTAGAGAACCATATGGGATACACAATAGTGATGAAGTGAATTATATTAAATGGCTTACTTTGCAAAATTGTTCACCGATTATTAAGTTAGACTGTTTATACATAGAAGGAAAACTGGATATGGTTCAAAGTAAACAAAAATGCTTTATTTTGCTAAACTGATCAATGGAAAAGAACAAGTCTATTTGGTTTTGCTTTACATTAAAAAAAAAATCTTACTGTAAATTGTTAGGCTTTTTTTTTTTTTTTTTTTTTTGTGTCAGTCAAAATAATTTTTCAACAGAGCATGAAAATGGAAGACAGAATCTGAATGGTTCTGCTTTAGAACCACACTGAAAGTTTTTTGTTTTATGTAAATAGAGATTGATGGAACATTTTACACAGAGTGCAGGTTTTTGACAAAAAGTATTGATGGTTGCTTTCAGTAAGTGTTACTGGAGATGACAGAACATTGCATTTTAAGATGAATTACAGTAGAAACTCCCACTTTGGGAATGTCATACATTTTATTTCATCTGTTGTTTTGAGAAAGAATGACTAAAGTCATAAATACCACAGACTGATCTCTCTTTCCTTAACATCTTATAGATCTTGAATTGGTTCACTGCGCTTAGTAGAAATTATATTAAAAATAATTAGATAGATGCATGCTTTTTGCTAAGGTCTGCTTATTGTACTTTGGGGTTTTAAGTGTTAACTGTTTGGTTAACTTGAAGATTGATGTTAACCCCAAAGGAATTGTCCTTTTGATTATTGTGTTGGTTTACATTTAAACTCTTGGAAGTACAAAATGCTTTGTCTGTTACCTTTGGAGGAAAACTAAATATAGAATTGGAACTAAATTGCATGAGACCCCTTTTTGCAAAGGCAAATCAATCAGCTTTAAAATAGTCAAATGCTAAGTTCTTAACGAACACTTCCAAAAGCAGTTACATTGTCTACCAATGGGAGAGAGGTTTTCAGAATGTTTTTCCTGTTACTTTACATAATTCTGCCATTTTTTAGAGATGAGAGAACATCAGACATATGGAATGGCTGAATTCTTAGAGCTGAGGATGGACGTAGGGCTTGAACCAGAGCAATTTGGGATTTGAGCAGTGAGGTGGGATGATTTAGGTCAATAGGAATTGCAAATGGTGCTTAGTAGAAAATGAGCTCTGTTGTAAACATATATTTGTGTTATGTGTTTAAAATATATTAAACTGTGTTATGGTTGAAATAGTCATAGACTAGGTAAGAGATATAGTCTCTGTTTTGTTTACATTTGTTATTTTCAAATTCTGTGAAATTAACAGTCCACCCCTCTGCCATCCATTAAAAAGACAGAAGAGAGGTTTGAAAAGACCCTGAGTAATGGAGGGAGCAAGTCTTGAGGAAGTTTTAAGAGGGAACACAATATGAATTTGGACTCTTCTTCTGGTCGCACAGTTCCTAACGTTGCTAATGATGGCTTGAAAAGGAAGACTAGATGTCAGCTTGGAAGAGTCACAGTCTGAACACAGATCAGCTCCTGAATGTGTATTTTGAGCCTTATAAAGAGTATTCTCTTGTTTGAACAATAAAAGAGTAATAGTGACATTTTAATGATTAATATATGTATAAAAGGGAATATAGGCAAAAGTATATTGTCACCCTAAAAATGAAAGCTTCCATGAAGAAGGCTTATGCCCTAAAAGGGATGGAGAAAGTGACAAATCAAATATCAACAATAAAATCCAGTTTCTTCCAGATTGCCTCTGTTTCCATGTTAGCATTCTTATACCTCCTCTCAGTGCTTATTGAAAGTCAGGTCTTTCTTGCCTGCAACTGTGTTATCTATTGAGAAGAGCTGAATTTTTCTTTATTACTTTTAAGCTCTTGAAAATGATTCCTCGAGAAGGAAAGTTATTTTGGTTTATCATTCTTCTCACCCAAAATATTTCTTATTGCTGCTTTGATGTGAAATCATTACTACTTTTTTCTTTAAATGTATTCATTTTTCCTGTTCTTACAAGATTATATTGCCCTCAAATTATTCTGAAACCTAGATAGATACGAATCTATTTCATATATTGATTCTTTTCTTTCTACCACTTAATGGCTTCTTTTACCAACCTGATGATAGCTTGGCTTGGATCCATGCCCTTAACGGGGCCGAGGAACATGTAATTGAACTCCAGTTTTTTTGGTTTAACAGGCTAAGCCTACTGCTTCTCAGAAATTGCCCATGTGATGTTTCAAATTTCACAGGTGAAAAACAGTCAGCTAATGATTAGGTACCATTTTAGCTAATGAGGGAACTGATTAAAGATACAAAAGGTTCGTTGTGGCATTTGTCTCTTACTTCAGACTGAAGTTTGTCAGTCAATGTCTCACAGTATTCAGTACCTTATCCTCTCGTTTGGTTTATAGATCCTCAATTGACTTCTTGGTGGCCTCATTTTCCCCCCAGGTTGCTGAGCTGAGCTGGAATAGATGGAAACTCTTCCCTGGCTGCTTTGCTCGAGGACTGTTCTTGTTGCTGCTGCTCCAGTGTCCAGCACCTGGGCCTGAAACATATTCCTTCTGCCCAGGTAGAGCAGAAGTCTCCTGGCTCCTCTGCTTATCCTTTCTGCAGAAGGAAAGAGATTGCAGCAGGCTGTTGGTGCATAGCAGACAGTGTTGTGAAACGAATCATAAAGACTTCAAAAATAATCAGCTTCTCTAATGGAGAGAATTTACCCCCTTTTTTTTCTTCTCTTTTACTGGTTTCAGGTTTGAGGAAAATGTAACACCTTTGTGGAAGAAAAAGACTTTTCCCTGCTCAGTAAATGTCCTAAAACTTCCAAGTGTAGTATAGTCAACTCCAGGACAAGATTTAAACAGATGCTTCAAGGGGACCTTAACCCATGAAATCATCCTATCCTGAAGCCAAAGCCCCACCTTCTAACTCCAGAATAAATAGATTCTCATGACAGAATAATTCATCTCCAGTCATGAAAGCATCAGCTTTAAACGACAGCTTGTAGAGACCCTGTGCTTGTTAGGGCCAGATCAGCAGCCCAGATGCCTTGAATGTAAACTCATGAAGGGAAGATTAATTTATCTGTCATCCTATGCTTTGACAGTTGTTGTAAATCTGATTTAGCTCTGAAGAGAAATAGGGGAACCTTTGAATTTATAAGGGTGATACTAAGAAAACCTAACCTAGACTCTTTGAGCCCTGAAGAAACAAAATGTACTTATGGTCAGTAGATCTTAACTAATCTTTAGGCATAAAAAAATAACAAATCAGTGGTGGGGCAGGGTAGGCAAAGCCTCCATTCCAGGCAAGACCTCCCTGGGTATGTTTGTGGGGTGTGCCTGCTCTAACTCTTTCCAATGAATAGGAGCAGAAGCAAGGCTCTCTGCTTATTGGTCAATGGTAACAAACAACTCCATGAGGCAACTGTGTGTGCTTTTTAAAAATATGTTGGCATTGTTTTTAAATATTTTCATTTTCTGACATTTTGAGCTTTATAAAAGGTAATTATTATTATTATTTTAAGTTCATAAAGCTGTCTGACATTGCAGAATGATACCGTACAGATATTGAACATCTATGCCAGTACATTTGTAAAATCTAAATGAAAACTCTGATAGTCATGACCTCATTGGAGATGGACTGTAGTCTTATGATAGGAATATTTGCTTGTGAAAACAGAGCAGGTGGTTAAAGCCAGGAAAGCTTTTCTAATTAGTGCTACTTTGCTCGTCTCTTGTGTGCTCTAAGCACTGTACAACAGTGCATGTCTTCCTGCTTTCTCATTCCATCCCCATACACTCCAAATTAAACACAATATAATAGCCATGGAAAGGTCATTTTCACTTTCATACCAAAGAATTGAACATAAAATCTGTACCACTGCTTTAAAATCTGACCTCCCCAGGGTGGAACAGCACTGTTTTTGCTAGGGGTAGTATAAGGACATCTGCGAGTCCTGTGGCTTCTGTTGTTGTCTGTTCAGTGCAAAGAAGGCTTTAATCTTTGTGGAGGTGAGTTACTGTTGATTTACGCTGAATTCAGACTATATAAAACTTCTGGGAACTCGCTTGCCGTATGTTACCTTGCATATAGTTCAGGTCTCTAAATGCATATCATTACTCTGCAGGACTAGATTGTAGGGAAGTACACGATTTCCTTCCACAGGCAAGTTGGAAACTGTGCCTTGCCGTGGTGAGGAGAAGCTGACCTGTGCGCTAAGCATTTCTGTGTTGGCTTAGAGGTGAACCACGGTGAAAAATCACTCTTCTTCCTTGAGAGGGTAGAGTCCTAATGAGTACGTTGCCCAGCTATTAGCTCCTTTCCTACTTCTTTATTTTCAATTTGCTTCACCTCCTAGTTTGGGACTTCACATTTGATTTTCTAAAGCTGGTGGTGAGTCAGGGACATCATCCCATTGTAAGCTTTCAGTGGGTTAACAAGAGTTGTTCTGTTGTAACTCCCTGCAAATTGTAAGGGCTGTTAGCTCAGACCAGAGCTGCTGGAAGGGAGCAGTTTCCTGCGTCAGTGAGGCCTTTTCCTTTCTGGTGAGCGTACAGCACCTGCTTCAGTGGAGGAACAACTACAACTGCTGGGGCTTGTTTTGAAGTTTACTGAGATAAAAAGGTGTGTATCCCCACCCTGTTGATTGCATTGCTGAATAAATGAACGTGTTAGCAGAAAAAAAAAATAAATAAAAAATCCTCCTATGTTTTAAAGCTCTTTCCAAGGGAAAAGAAAATGCTTTTCAGGTGTGGAAGTCAGAGTAGCTGTTGAAAAGAATCAAGCCTATGTAGATTTTATGCCAAGTGCCAAGTTGCTTACATTCTCTAGATTTTGGGTGTTGTAGATTCTCTAGATCCTAATGTTATAGCTAAGGTACCCTAAAACTACTTCTGAAAAAAGGTGATTCTTTTTTTTTTTTTTTTTTTTTTTCTCCAGTCATAATGTGGTAGTAGCTTAGTTTGACTTGTATAATTCAGGTTGTTTTATAGTGCAATGCATAATGTTTTGAAGGTTTTTTTTTACAACTACAGAAATAAAGGTGAAGTCAATTGAAGATGGCTTTATTTAACTGAAGTTGGCATCTCAGACCAAAAGCTTGGGAGGTAACTTTTTATTTTGAATACATTGTCTCGATTCACTAAAGAACTGATTTTAATTTGGGGTTTAGTGTGAACTAGACTTGCAGAAAGAAAAATGGCACAATTTCAAAAT